>NW_012101808.1:119634-120002 GCF_000951045.1 Mandrillus leucophaeus
CAAATCAACAGAATATACATTCTTCTCAGCACCACATCACACTTATTCCAAAATTGACCACATAATTGGAAGTAAAGCACTCCTTAGCAAATGTAAAAGAACAGAAATTATAACAAACGGTCTCTCAGACCACTGTGCAATCAAACTAGAATTCAGGACTAAGAAGCTCAATCAAAACCACTCATCTACATGGAAAATAAACAACCTGCTCCTGATTGACTACTGGGTACATAACAAAATGCAGGCAGAAATAAAGATGTTCTTTGACACCAATGAGAACAATGATACAACATACCAGAATCTCTGGGACACATTTCAAACAGTGTGTAGAGGGAAATTTACAGCACTAAATGTCCACAAGAGAAAGC
>NW_012101809.1:0-20343 GCF_000951045.1 Mandrillus leucophaeus
ACCTGATGTAAATGACGGGTTGATGGGTGCTGACGAGTTGATGGGTGCAGCACACCAACATGGCACAAGTATACACATGTAACAAACCTGCACGTGATGCACATGTACCCTAGAACTTGTATAATAATAAAAAAAAAAAAGAATTAAGTTAACATTAACCTGAAATTGACTGTGATAAATTAAGATGCCTAGTAAATCCCTGGAGCAACTAAGAAAATAATTGAAAATAACATAGTGTGAAAATCAACAAATCAACTGACTAGTCTTTTTAAGAATCTTAATAATCCATTTAACAAAAAGAACTCAGTTAACAAAAGAAATATAGAAAATATCAAAGTGAAAGACATAAATTCAATCATATTAATAATTGCACTAAATTTGAATGGACAAAACAGTCTAACCAAAAGAGAGATTGTCAGATTGAGTTTCAAAAGATTCATGAGACACAGTTTAAACAGTGCTTAGAGAGAAATTTATAGCTTTACACATCTATATTCTAAAAAAGGAAAGTTCTCACATCAATAATCAATCAATCAATAATCTAAGTTTCCACTTATAAACTAGAAAAATAAGAAAAATTTAAACACAAAACAAGCAAAAAAAGGATCAGAATGGAAATCAATGAACTAGAAAACAAAAAGATAAGTCAATAAAACAAAATACTGATTATTTGAAAAGATTAATACAATTGAAAAACCTTGAGCTAGGATGACAAAGAAAGAAGACACAAACTACCAAAATTGATAGGGAGGGAGGCATTTCCAAAAGATTTCAACATTTTCAAAATGACAAAATTATAATGATAGAGAACAGATTATAAAGAGGTTGCATGAGGGAGTTGCTTTTGCGTGGTGAAACAGTTCTGCATTCTGATTATTACATTGGTTATACAAATTCATACATGTAATAAAATTTCATTGAACTGTGCATGCACACATATAGAAGAAATGAGTGTATGTAAAACTGGTAAAATATGAATAAAGTCTGTAGCTTACTTAACTTTCTGTATAACTTCTGCAAGTTTTTATAAGTCTAAAGTTATTTCAAAATATTTTTTAAAGAATTTGGACCCTTACCTTACACCATATACAAAAAAAAAAAAAAACCTCAAAATGAATCACAGCCCTAAATACAATATCTAAAGCTATAAATTTTCTAGAAGAAAATATAAGAAAAAAAGTTTGTATCCTTAGATTAAGTAAAGATTTCTTAATTATGACACCAAAAGTATAATTCAAAATAGAAAAATACAATAAATCGAATTTCATCAAGAGTAAGTGTTCGCTCTTTAAAAGATACCATTAGGCAAGGCATGGTGGCTCATGTCTGTAATCCCAGCACTTTGGGAGGCTGAGGTGGGCAGATCACTTGAAGCCAGGGGCTCAAGACCAGCCTGGCCAACATGGTGAAACCCCATCTCTACTAAAAATACAAAAGTTAGCAGGGCATGGTGGCACATGCCTGTAATCCCAGGGACTTGGGAGGCTGAGGCACAAGAATCACTTGAACCTGAGAGGTGAAGATTGAAATCAGCCAAGAATGCACCACTGCACTCCACACTCTGACTGAAAAAAAAAAAAAAAAAGATATCATTAAGCTAATGAAAAGATAAACCACCAACTGAGAAAATATTTTAAAATTACATATATGATAAAATATATATAAAGAATGTTTTACACCTTGATAAAGACAACCCAATTTTTAAAATGGACAAAAGATCTGAATAGACATTTCACCAAAGACATACAAATGGCTAATAGCCCATAAAATTATACATAATATCATTATTCATTAGAGAAAAGCAAACTAAAACCACAATGAGATACTACTACACACCCACTATAATAGTTATAACCCAGAAAACCGACAATACCAAGTGCTGCCAAGAATGTGGAGAAACAAGAGCCCTCATACATTGCTGATGGGAATGCAAAATGCTGCACACTTTGGAAAACACACTGGCAGTTTCTTAACGCGATAAACTTGCTGTACAACCTAACAAACTCACTCCCGAGAGCCTACCCAACAGAAATGAAAGCATATGTCCACATAAAGATTTCTACATGAGGTCAGGCACGGTGGCTCATGCTTATAATCCTAGCACTCTGAGTGGCCAGGGTGGGAAGATGGCTTGAGGCCAGAAGTTTGGCGCCAGCCTGGGCAATATAAGGGGACTGCATCTGTACAAATAATTTAAAAATTAGCCAGACGTGGTGGCATGTGCCTGTAGTCCCAGCTACTCAGGAAGCTGAGGCAGGAAGACAGCTTGAGCCTAGGAGTTTGAGGATATAGTGAGCAATGGTCCCATCACTGCACTCTCACCTTGGTAACAGAGTGAGACTCTGTTCAAAAAAAAAAATGGACTTGTACATGAATATTTATAGTAGCATTATGCATAACAGCCAAAACTGGCAACAACCCAAATGTCCAGAAACTAGTAAATGGATAAACAAAATGTGGCATATCCATAAAATGAAATGCCATTCAGAAATAAAAAGAAACTAATTACTAATAAATTCTAGACCTGGATAACCTCAACAACATTAGACTAGATATTGTGTCTGGTGAAAGAAGCCAGACACAGAAAGACCACGTATTATGACTTCATTTATGTGAAATTTCTGGAGAACGCCAATCAATTGACAGAAAGCATATCAGTGGTTTCCTAAGGCTGCGATGGGAGCAGGGCTTGATTTTAAACAAGCATAAGAATGTTCTAAAACTGGATTATGATAATTGTTGGAAGCCTTTATATATTTCATAGAAATAATTAAACTGTATACTTGTAATGGGTGAATTTTATGAAAATATGTAAATTATAGCTCCATAAGAAGCTATCAAAAAGTCATAAAAATAATACATCCATGTTCACAGCAGCACTGTTTACAGTAGCCAAAAGGCAGAAGTTACTCAAGTGTCTATCAATAGACAAAGGGATAAGCAAAATGTGATAAATACATAAAGAAGAATATTATTCTACCTTAAAAGAAAGGAAATCTTGCCATATGCCACAATGTGGATGAACCTTGAGGACATGATGCCAAGTGAAATAACCCAGGCACAAAAAGATAAATACTGTATGATTCCATTTATATGAGGTACCTGGGGGAGTCAAATGTATAGAGACAGTAGAAGGGTGGTTCACAGAGGCTAAGGAGAGTGGGTATGGAGAGTTATTTTTTAATAGGTACAGAGTTCAGTTTTGCAATATGATGAGTTCTGGAGACAGATGGTGGCAATGGTCTGTACAACAACTATGAATGTACTTAATAACACTGAATCATACACTCAAAAATGGTTATAATGGTAAATTCTGTTCTGTGTATTTAACCACAGTTTTTAAAAATTCTAAGTAACAGAAATAAAAATAAAAAGAAACAGAGCTACATAGTTTTCTCTATAGTTTAAAATGAACCATCTTAAAACCTTGGGACTTCAATACCATTGTTACATCATGTATATTCTGTTTCTCTGCAGATTATATGAGATTGCATATTAAAACTTGGATAGACTTTTGTATGCCGCTGTTACAGTGCTGGGTCCAGAAGAATCAGGAGCAGACCTGAAAGAATGCTTTGGCTTCCCTCACACACAGTGACAGGGCTAAAACTAGAGCCACTCCCTTCCCTCCTGTCTTCAATGCAGCCACTACAGCAGCAGCAAGAAAAGGAAGATGCTGACTCTTCCTCAGATCCTTGAAATAGGTTCACAGAAGAGCTTCTGTGCTGAGATCCCAATATTCCCAAGCCAAAGTACTCATTATCTACCTTATTCTCCCTCCAAATAACTTGTCCTTTAATTTCCCTAGTCTTCTAGTCTCTGACCCTCGGTCATCTTTTCTTTCTTTTTCCCTGTCCCTTCAGTTTACCAAGTTTATCCACTTTGGCTTCAAAATGTCTCAGTGTTGTCCCCTTCTTTTCAATTCCAATTAATACTATCTACTTCATATCTGGATAACTAAAACAGTCCAAAACAACATCCATAAATCCAGATTCATAGATCTCCAGGGCATTCAGCATACTATCTTTAGAAAATAGCCTTCATGGCTGGGTGCGGTGGCTCATGCCTGTAATCCCAGCACTTTCAGAGGCCGAGGCAGGCAGATTACGAGGTCAGGAGATCGAGACCATCCTGGCGAACACGGTGAAACCCCGACTCTACTAAAAATACAAACAAATTAGCCAGGCATGCTGGCGGGCACCTGTAGTCCCAGCTACTTGTGAGGCTGAGGCAGAAGAATGGCGTGAACCCGGGAGGCGGAGCTTGCAGTGAGCCGAGATCTCACCACTGCACTCCAGCCTAGGCGACAGGGCAGAAAAAAAAAGCCTTCATTTTAACATTGTTTTCATAATAAAATATTTTAATGTACAAAAAATACCCATTCACATCCATGCACCCTCACACTCTATTCTTTGATAACATTTTGCCATATTTCCTTCAGATTTAAAGAAATAAAATAGTACAAAAATGCTTAAAGTCCTCAGTTTACCACTTTGCAATGACATTCTCCTTCCTCTTTCCACCTCCTAGAAAGATAACCACCATCATGAATCCTGAAAGTAATATTCTTATATGTATGTATGTATGTGTGTACACATGTGTGTACATGTATGTGCTTTCATCATATGAATAAAAAACATATATTGGTTTACATTTTTATTGCATTTTATACAACCAAGGGAAATTATCCAAACTAAGAAACCAATGTTTACATAAATTTAATTAGGTGCATACTTTACTTAGATTTCACCAGTTTTTCTACTCATACCCACTTTCTATTCCAGGACCTAATCCAGGATCCCATATTGCATTAGTTTCCATGACTCCTTAGTCTCCTCTGAACTGTGATAATTTCTTGATCTTTCCTTGTCTCCATTATCTTGGTGGTTCTGAAGAGTACTGGTCAGGTACTCATCAGTTTTAGGTAGAATATCCCTGGATTTGGGCTGACCGAAGTTTCTTTGTAATTGAAATAAGTTACAGATTGTGTGGAAAGATACCACAAAGGTATGTTTAGATCTTATTAATGGGTGAAATTAATAACCTTGTTCCCTTGGTTAAAATGAGTTCTGGTGGGTTTCTCCACTACAGAGTTACTATGTTCCCTTTGTAATTAATGAATATTTTGTAGGAGATATTTTGAGACTATGCAATACCACATTTTTCTGTAAACTTTTGCCCACTAATTTTAGCAATCCTCAGTGGATCTCACCTACACCAATTATTACTCTGGTGTTCCAATTCCTATTTTCTCAGTCCCTATACATTTATTAATTGGAATTCTTCTATAAGGAAGAGAGTTGTCTCTTCTCCACTCATTTATTTATTCAAGCATTTTATACATATATATAAATATGAATTTATGAATATTATTTTCTTAAGTCACATTTCTTTATTTTGTCGGACAAATTATTCCAGCTTTGGCTAATGAGAGCTCTTTCAGTTCAACTTCTGTAATTTTTTGACATATCCTCAATCTTTTATTTTTTAAAGCACTTCCTTACTTTCTGGCACCACAAATGTCCCAGGCTCATCTTGTATTTTTCCCTCCCATCCTAGAATCATCCACTCCTCTAACGAAACCTGGTTCCTTTTGTTGGAGAATAATTTTAGAAACCAAGATTTAGGCACCACATGTGTTCACTTCTACTGGGGTATCACTACTTCTAGGCCCTCTCAAGTAGAAAGAGCTCGGAGAGGTATATAGGCTTACTAACTGATGTACACATATATATCGATATTTATTTCACTATCTTAAAAGGAAAAGAAGGACACACTAGTCCAACTCCAATCCAACACTGAAGAATTCATTTTAGGCCAGGCACAGTGGCGCATGCCTGTAATCCCAGCACTTTGGGAGGCCAAGGCGGGCGGATCACGAGGTCAAAAGATCGAGACCACCCTGGCCAACATGGTGAAACCCTGTGTCTACTAAAAATACAAAAATTAGCTGGGCATGGTGGCGCATGCCTGCAGTCCCAGCTACTCGAGAGGCTGAGAGAGGAGAACCACTTGAACCTGGGAGGCGGAGGTTGCAGTGAGCCGAGATCGTGCCACTGCACTCCAATCTGGCAACAGAGAGAGACTCCGTCTCAAAAAAAAAAAAAGAATTCATTTTTGCATTCTCATCTTCTTATCTGTAATTTCTTTCTCTGACAGTAAAAAGCCTAGTTTTCATAAACTACAATATATTTGCTTATTTGCTCAACACTAATATACATACAAAGTATTTTCAGAATTGCTAACCCATACTCCTTTAAGAAACATATTTACCAACTACAGTACAGTGTTGCATACTTCTTTTTCTTTAGCCTTACAGTATCCATTCAGAATAAAGTTATTCAGCTTCTTTTTTCTCCAAGTTTTCAGTATGATTGTGCCATTCATCACAATACACTTAAATTTATTTGCCAAATCTGCAGTCTGCCTTAGGTTCTCCTAATATCCTGGTTGTTTCTTAAAATTTGAAGACAGTAAAATTCACTCTTTGTTGCATACAGTCCTATGGGGCTTTATTTTTTTTTTTTTTTTTTTTTTTTTTTTTGAGATGGAGTCTCCCTCTGTCACCCAGGCTGGAGTGCAGTGGCACGATCTCAGCTCACTGCAACCTCTGCCTCCCGGGTTCAAGTGATTGTCCTGCCTCAGCTTCCTGAGTAGCTGGGATTACAGGCACGTGCCACCACATCCTGCTAATTTTTGTATTTTTAGTAAAGACAGGGTTTCACCATGTTGGTCAGGCTGATCTTGAACTCCTGACCTCATGATCTGCCCACCTCAGCTTCCCAAAGTGCTGGGATTACAAGCATGAGCCACCACACCCGGCCAGTCCTGTGGGTTTTGACAAGTGCATAGAATCAAGTAACTACTAGCACATTACCATACAAAACAATATGATCACCCCAAAAAACTCCCTCAGGCTACCTTCCATTATCAGCCACTCCATCCATCCTCAGTCTGGCCAACACTTATTTGTTGTTTTTTGGTTTTGTTCATGTTTCTATAGCTTTCTGTTTTCCAGAATGTCATAACAATGGAATCACACAATACATAGCCTTTGGGATACGGCTTCTTTCACTTTGCAAAATGCATTTAGAATTCACCCACGTTGTTGTGAATCAATAGTTAATTCCTTTTTATTGCTGAATAATATCCCATTGAATGGCTGAACCATAGTTTGTTTACCCATTCACCCATCGAAGGAAATCCAGGTTGTTTCCAGTTTTTGAGAATGAATATATAGTTTCAAGAAACACTCACATACAAGTTTTCCTGTGAAAATTAGTTTTCAGTTGACTTGAGTAAATTCATGAAAGCAAAACTACAGGGTCATATGGTAATTACACATTTCGCTTTATCTGAAACTGTGAAACTTTTTTCCAGAATGGCTGTATTATTTTGCATTCTCACCAGCATTGTATAAGAGTTCCAGGTGCTTCATACTCTCAACAATAATTGGTATTTTCAGTTTTGTTTGTTAGACTTCTAATAGAGTTATAGGGGTATCTCATTGTGGTTATTTTCAGTTATCTTTGTTCGACTTCTAACAGATTTGTAGTGGTATCTAGTTATGGTTTTAATTACCATTTCCCTAATGACAATATGTTGAGCATATTTTCATATACTTATTTTCCATCCATTTATCTTCGTTGGTAAAGTGTATGTTCATATCTCTTGCCCATTTTTTATTTGGTTATTTTCTAACTTTTAAAATTTTAAGAGTTCTTTATATGTTCTGGGCACAAATCCTTTATCGGATTTGTGATTTTAAAATATTCCCTCCGAGCCAAGATTACACCACTGCACTCCAGCCTGGTGACAGAGTGAGACTCCGTCTCAAATAAATAAATAAATCACTCCTAGTCTGTGGCTTCACTTTTTCATTAAAGGGTCTTTCACAGAGCAAAACTTTTTAAATATTGACAAAGCCCAATTTATCTATCTAGTTTTCTTTTTATGGATCATTTTTTTTTTTTTTTTTTTTTTTTTTTTTTTTTTTTTTGAGACAGAGTCTTGCTCTGTTGCCCAGGCTGGAGTACAGTGGTGTGATCTTGGCCCACTGCAGCCTCTGCCTCCCAGATTCAAGCAATTCTCCCATCTCAGCCTCCCAAGCACCTGGGATTACAGGCATGTGCCACCACACCTGGCTAATTTTTGTATTTTTAGCAGAGACGAGGTTTCACCATGTTGGCCAGGCTGGTCTCAAACTCCTGGCCTCAAGTGATCCACCCACTTTGGCCTCCCAAAGTGCTGGGATTACAGGCATGAGCCACCATGCCCAGCCCATACTTTCAATATTATATCTAAAAATTTTTTGCTAATTCCAAGGTCACACAGATTTCTCCCTTTTCTTCTAGAAGTTTTACAAGTGTTGTGTTTTACATTTAGGTATATGATTGTTTTAGTTATTTTTTGTGTAAAGTATGAGGAATGTAGAAAGGTTTATCTTTTCACATAAGAACTTCTAATTTTTCTAGTCTCATTTGTTGAAAAGACTCTCCTTTTTGCATTGAGTTGCCTTTGCATCTCTGTCAAAAATCAGTTGACATTATTTTGTGGTTCCATTTCTAAGCTCTCAATTCTGCTCCACTGATCTATGTGTTTATTCTTCTATGAACACCATACTCCCTTGATTATAATAGCTCTACATTGTCTTGTCTTACTTTTATAAAACTGTTTTACTGGTTCTAGTTCATATGTGTGTGTGTGTGTGTGTGTGTGTGTGTATTCATGTCCATATATTCATACACCCACAAATACATGTATACAGAAAAGTTTTCTATGGTTTTTGAGGATTGAGTTCAATCTACAGGTCACATCAAGAAGAACTGATATCTTAATAATACTGAGTCTTCCAATCTGTGAACACATTCTCTCTCTCTCTCTCTCTCTCTCTCTCTCTCTCTCTCTCTAATTTATTTGATTTCTTTCACCACTTTTTGTAGTTTTCAGCTCTATACATATAAATGTATTCTCTATGCATTTTATTAGATTAGTTAGGGAAGTTCCTTACTCTTCCAGTTTGCTGAGAGTTTTTATCATGAACGGATACTGAATTTTATCAAATGCTTTCTCCGCATCTGTTGAGGTGATCAGCCTATTAACTTACACACACACACACACACACACACACACACACACACACACGGCTTGTAGGAGTTTAAATTGCATTGAATTTATACATTAATTTGGAGACAACTTCAAGATATTTCGTCTTCCTATCCATGACATGACATGACATATCTCCATGTAGGTCTTCTTTTATGTTTTTCAATAAAATTTTACAATTTGCTCTATTAAAATATGGTGCAACATTTGTCAGATTATTCATAGGTACTTTGAGTTTTGCTGCCTTGATAAATGGTATCATTTTTATAGTATGTTCTAAATTTTTGCCCCTCTTTATAAAAATGCAACTGGTTTTGGTATATGGAACTTGAATTCAGAAATTTTGATGAGTTCTCCCATTATTTCTATTTTTATCTAGAGATGTTCACGAATTCACTATGGAAATATCATCTGCTAATAATAACAATTTTGTTTCTTCCTTCTCAACTCTTACATTTTTATTTACTTTACCTTTCTTATTTGTAGTAAGACATAAAACTTGAGTTTCTGCTTATCTTAGGATGAGAGATACTGACTGCCTTTGTTCCAAAATATCTTTTCAATGATGTTTCTATGGTAAACAGTCCTGGAAGACAGAGATAGTACTTCCCTCCAGAGCAAAGGGTAGGCATGCTTACTGTCCAGTATAGTATAGATAGCACTTCCCTCCAGAGCAAAGGGTAGGCATGCTTACTGTCCAGTATAGTAAAGATAACATTTCCCTCCAGAGGAAAGGGCAGGTCTGTTTACTGCCCATTATGAAAAATTCAGGCTCCCCAAACTCAGGGTTCCCCTCCTATAACACAACCCACTGCGGCAAGGATCACCTAGTCTTATTCTTGTTGTCATATAGGAACTGAGAGTCAGGAAAACAGTACAGAACAATTGCTGATATTCTGGCCACTGTTACTGCTATGAAAATAAAATCCTTTGTCTCAGATGTAGGAGTCTCACATCTTCTGCCAGCATCCATGAAACTCTGGTAGGCTATCTTTCTTAGCTTGCAAGTAGGGTAAAACCTCAGAACTTTCACAGTTCTTGTCATTACTGTGCTGGTTAGAATCTCCAGTATAAAGGTAACCTGTAAGCATCATTGGTTTCTTCCTGATTTTAAAGGGAATGCTGTAATATTTCACCATTAAACATAAAAAATGATTTCATTTCGAGGTAGATACCCTTTTTCAGGTTAAGAAGAGTAGTTAAAAAATGTCCTGACCCAGGCCAGGCGCAGTGGCTCACGCCTTTAATCCCAGCACTTCAGAGGCCGAGGCAGGTAGATCACGAAGTCAGGAGATCGAGACCATCCTGTCTAACATGGTGAAACCCCGTCTCTACTAATAACACAAAAAATTAGACGGGTGTAGTGGCATGTGCCTGTGGTCCCAGCTACTCAGGAAGCTGAGGCAGGAGAATCCCTTGAACCCAGGAGGCGGAGGTTGCAGTGAACTGAGATCGTGCCACTGCACTCCAGCCTGGGTGACAGAGCAAGACTCTGTCTCAAAAAATAAATAAATAAAAATAAAAAGTCCTGACCCATTTAACTTATAGAACTGCATAGTTAATATAGCTTTCAAAGTTGCTGTTCTTAGACTCACAAAGGAGAAGGAATATTTAGGAGGGAGTTATCAGAATATCAGAATTTCAGGCAAGACAGTGCTTCATTGTGTGCTGCCCTACAGGACAGTTGACATTCTTGGCCTTACCAACCAGATACCAGTAGCATCCCCAGTCTCTTGGGGGAAAAATCCCCCTAATTTTTCAAATATTCTCTAGAGCAGGGGTTGGCACACTTTTTCTATAAAGAGCCAGAAGGAAAGTATTTTAGGTTTTGTGAGTCATACAATCTCTTGCAACTACTCAACTCTGTGGCTGGGCTGCAACTCTCTATGGGAAATAAAGATCTTCCTTCTAAATTAAAAAAAAAAAATACAACTCTGATACCAAATACAAAAGCAGCCTTATGCAATACATAAATGAATGGGTATGGCTGTGTGCCAATAAAACTATACAAAAAACAGGTGGTGGCAGAATTTGGTCTGCAGACTGTACTTTGCTGACTCCTGCTAGAGACGAACAGGTAGACTAGAATATCCTTTCACAGATATGAAAACTGGGGCTAGGGATGAAGTGATTTACCTGAGGTTTCACAGCCATTTTGTACCAAGGAAAGATTAGACTATAAGCCTCCTGACCGCTAATGCTCTTCTCACTGTATCACCCAGCAGAACAAATGACACTCTGGCAGGATCTGCCTCGGTAAGTATTTTTAGCCACTTCTAAATGTATGCAAATATATATGGATACTTGGCAGATATCCCTGAATATTCAAGTCTCTGCTCCAGCTCCCTCCTCTCTGGCCTGCATTGTTTCTCTAGCTTTACATCATTCCCAGATGAAGACACTATAGTTCCATCTCAAGAATGTTCATGAAAACATTCAATACAATTGGGCTGGAGGCTGAACCCAGCAGCAGCCACAACAAATCAGCATAAATCATTCATCTACTAAACATTTCCAAAGCCCTCCTCACAGTATTGACCACAGCCATGATTTTTCATCTGTACACCAGGACTCATACCCAATCGATGCAAAGGGTATTTTCAAGTGAAAATCCCTGCAGAACTGGATCTAACACTAATCTATACAAAGTATCAGAATATATCAAATCTATTTCATTTCTTTCACCTGCAATTTCTGTGATTCCATCCACAATGATATTTTGTTTGGCTTGGCTGATTCTTCACAAAAGTGCTAAATAAAAGGACAGAGTGCAGTCTGCCCTCTGTATCCATAAGTTTTTGTCTGTTGATTCCACCAACCACAGATCGAAAACATTTTTTAATTGTGTCTGTACAGGTACAGACGTTTTCTTGTCATTATTCTCTAAACAATAGTGTAACAACTATTTACATAGTATTTATAATGTATTAAGTATTAAAATTAATCTAGAGATTATTTAAAGTATACAGGAGGATATATATGGATTATATGCAAATACTACCATTTTATATCAGGTACTCGAGCATCTACAGATTTTGGTACCCACTGGAGGAATTGCAACCAATCCCCCACAAATACCAAGGGACAAATATAATCATAAAAAACAATCGGCAGTGATATACCTAGCTTGAAGAAAGCATTCATTCTTAGAAGAGGACTGCGTTTAGATAAGAACAGCTACATAACTAGCCTAGGCCAAAACCAAGGCATGTGCTAATTTACTCAGTGTATCTGGGGTCATTTTAAACCACACTTGGTGGAATTCACACACTGGGTAGAATATTGCACTACATTAACTAAAGTTATTCTAACTCTAAGATGCAGTTATTCCTAATTTAGGGAAAAAAGAGAGACGACTACAGTCTGGAGAAACTCTCATAGAAGATGAACTCAGCCATAAAGACAGAATTTAGATGTGGAAAAAAAAAGACAGAGGTGTATGAAGAGATGGATGTAGCTCTGAATGTTCCTCTCTTACTCCTCATCTCCAAACAGAAGCTCTAGGATTATCCCAATATCAAGAAGACCTAAAAAAACAACCTTATAAGAAAACGAGTTAGAATTGACTACACCAAAGCAGCATTCATGAGTGCCAATTACAGCCAATACCTTGACGTATTTGACCATTGAGCAGTAATAATCAGAGATGGCAATGTCTGTTGGAATCTGGTATCTGAAGATCCTTTGAAAGTTAACTGAATGACGGGCAAAGACACTTGATACATCCTTTTTGATGAAGAAGCAAATAAGTATTTAGGCCTTGGATGATGGCATCAGTAGCCATTGCCTTCATTCTGTGACAAAAAAAAAAAAAAAAAAAAAAAACACTTGATCTCTTTGAGAATCGACTTTCCCCCTAGAGTGTCTAGGGCTGAAATGTGTATATTCCTGACTTATCGTCATTTAGGAATAACTTCACCAAAGGGCAATGTGCAAACCAAAGCTGCTAAATGCCAACATCAACCAGAAAACAACACAGAATTCTAAAAAATTAAAACAAAGATTTAGATATCATAACTTTTTATAATTTCAACTTTTATTTTAGATTCAGGGAACGTACATGTGCAGGTTTGTTACATGGATATATTGTGTGATGCTGAGGTTTGGGATACGAATGATCCCATCATCCAGATAGTGAGCCTAGTATCCAAGAGTTAGTTTTTTAACCCTTGCGTCCCTCCTTCCCTCCCCCATTAGTCCCCAGTGTGTACTGTTGCCATCTTGAAAACATCTGAATTTTTTTATAAGAATTTGTCAAGCATCATCAGTTTCTTGCCTAACCTGGAAGCAAACCAAATTTCCTCATGTGGATGGCTTTGGAGCCTCCTAGTGGCAGCCTCAGGGGACCAACAGAGCTAGGAGCCTTGTGAAGAACCAGGCTTTCAAGAGAGAGTATAATTTATGTATGCTGGTGATCAATTCAAACAAACACATCAGTTCCTACAATGTGCCCAGCACACTATATTGGATGCTAGGAATATAAAGTTGAATAAATATTGGTCCTACCTACCCTCAAGGAGCTCACAGCCTACTGTGGAAACATGTAAGAACAGAAATAACTCAGAAACAATGTAGTAAGTACTTATAATCTGTATAAATTAAGAAAGGGCTTTGGGAGGCCAAGGTGAGCAGATCACCTGAGGTCAGAAGTTCCAGATCAGCCGGGCCAATGTGGTGAAACCCTGTCTCTACTACAAATACAAAAATTAGCCAGGTGTGGTGGCACACGCTTGTAATCCCAGCTACTTGGGAGGCTGAGGCAGGAGCATCACTTGAACCTGAGAGGTGGAGGATGCAGTGAGCCAAGATTGTGCCACTGCACTCCAGCCCAGGCAAGAGTGAAACTCTGTCTCAAAAAAGGGAGGAGGAGGAGGAGGAGGAGGAGGAGGAGGAGGAGGAGAAGGAAGTCAGAGAATGTGTAATCAAGGGATGACATTTTCACCAAGCCTTAAAGAGTGGATATAAGTATATTACACATTTTCATGCCTTCTTGTTTAGAATATCCCCTTTTCCACTTGCTGTCATACTCAGAATACCAAGCCTGGAGTATAGTAGGGTGGGGAGAAAGCTACAAAGCCAGGCTAGAAGCAAATTTGTAAGTGCCCTTGTGGTTTGAGCTTTATACTCCAGGTTCTGAAGAGACGTCAGAGGCCCTCAGAAAAGCAGTCTACTGAAGTCTGTTCACTAGAATAACCACCCATCATAGTATACTGCTATACTGTAATAGCAGTATAAGGAAGATATTAGGAGAGCTGGGAAGCAAAGAGGTCCATTAATCTGCCATAATATACTAAGAAAGAGGTAAGAAAAGTTAATATAGAAGTAGGAATAGCTATACCTACTAGCCAAATAAATATGGAGATTAGAGCCAGGAGTCAAAAATAGTTCAAAGTTTTCCTTAAGACCCAAGGTAGACAGTGATGCCCTTAACCAAAGTAGGGAACACAGGAGAAGCCAAGAGAGTGATAATGAGGAGGTTTAGTAAATTTTATTTGAGGAACTGTAGTAAATTTTATTTGTGATACAAATTAGATCTGAAAAGTGTTTAATAAATACTGGAAAAGGTCTGTAAAACTTATAGGTCTGAAAAAAATTACGTTATAACCATCTCGAAATAACTGCAAGAGGCCAGACACGGTGGCTCAAGCCTGTAATCTCAGCACTTTGGGAGGCCAAGGCAGGCGGATCACCTGAGGTCAGGAGTTCGAGACCAGCCTGGCCAACATGGCAAAACCCCTGTCTCTACTAAAAGTACAAAAATTAGCAAGGCATAGTGGCACACACCTGTGGTCCCAGCTACTCAGGAGGCTGAGGCAGGAGAATCATTTGAACCCAGAGGCAGAGGTTGCAGTGAGTTGAGATCACGCCACTACACTCCAGCCTGAGCAACAAGAGCGAGACTCTGTCTCAAACAAAAAAAAGAAAGAACTACAAGAATTATAACCACAATTACAGTATTAATTATTGCCATCCCTTAGTGATAAGGAGAAATTACATCCATTTTCACAAATGACACCCTGAAGTTGACCCAGTCACAGAAGACAAAACTCTCATTAGACGATGAAATTTTTCTAACAAAAGTGAACATTTTATTCCCCTTATTTTGTCCTCTTTGGCTTATCCAAAAATATCCAACCTTCAAGGAACATCTTGAGTTCCATCTTTGTCACAAACCCTTATCTTATGTCTTCAGACCTTATTAGTTCTGACATTTGAACTCTCATAGCATTTGGCATAAATCATATTCATTGTCCTTTATGATTTTCTGGAGTTTTAAGAAAATTTTGTCATATTTCTCCAACTATATTTAAGTTCCTTAAAAACTAACACAGAGTCCACTTCTGTAGCTTCTATAGCTCCTACCATAGAGGTAACTATAGAGAAGATGTATCATCAATAATGATCATACTATGGGAGCAAGCCTCCCTGTTATGGTAATGACCATTATTCTGTGACCTATCCTGCAAAGTTGATAAAGCTATCAACACTTGAGATCAGCCACTTCAAATCCTAGATTGGTAACATTTCTAAGTCTAACCATAGATATTGAGGCATTGGTAGTGAATAATTAGTTACCTGTCAAGTTTGTACTTATGGAATTACTAGCTGTTACAGGATGAATTGTATCCATCTAAAATTCATATGTTGAAGCCCTAACCCCCAGTACCTGAGAACATAATTGTATTTGGAGACAGGGCGTATAAAGACTTAATTAAATTAAAAAGAAGCCATTAGGGTGTGCCCTACGCCAAAATGACTGGTTTCTTTAAGAGGGAGAGAAGATGGTCAAATAGAAGTTTATAGCTCCCAGCGACATCAACGCAGAAGGTAGGTGATTTCTGCATTTCCAACTGAAGTACCTGGTTCCTCTCACTAGGACTCGTTAGACAGTGGGTGCAGCCCATGGAGGGCTAGCAGCAGCAGGGGTGGTGAACTCCCTCCCCTAGCCAAGAGAAGCTGTGAGGGACTGTGCCGTGAGGAACAGTGCATTCCGGCCCAGATACTATGCTTTTCTCATGGTCTTCACAACCTGCAGATCAGGAGATTCCCGCAGGTGCCTACACGACCAGGGTCCTGGGTTTCAAGCACAAAATGGGGTGGCCATTTGGGCAGACACCAAGCTAGCTGCAGGAGGGTTTTTTTCTGTTTGTTTTTTGTTTTTTGTTTTTTTCATACTCCAGTGGTGCCTGGAACACCAGCCAGACAAAACTGTTTACTCCCCAAGAAAGGGGGTGGAAACCAGGGAGTGAAGTAGTCTAGCTCAGTGGATCCCACCCTTACGGAGCCCAGCAAGCTAAGATCCACTGGCTTGAAATTCTTGCTGCCAGCACAGCAGTCTGAAGTCGACCTGGGATGCTCAAGTTTGGTGGGGGAGGGGTGTCCACCATTACTGAGGCTTGAGTAGGCGGTTTTCCCCTTACAGTATAAACAAAGCAGCCAGGAAGTTCCAACTGGGTAGAGCCACCCACAGCTCAGCAAAGCTGCTGTAGCCAGATTGCCTCTCTAGATTCCTCTTCTCTGGGTGGGGAATCTCAGAAAGAAAGGCAGCAGCCCCAGTCAGGGGCTTATAGATAAAACTCCTATCTCCCTGTGACAGAGCACCTGGGGGAAGGGCTAGCTGCAGGTGCAGCTTCAGCAGACTTAAACGTTCCTGCCTGCCTGCTCTGAAGAGAGCAGCAGATCTCCCAGTCCAGGGTTCAAGCTCTGCTAAGGGACAGCCTGCATCCTCAAGTGGGTCCCTGACCCCCATGCCTCCTAACTGGGAGATACCTCCCAGCAGGGGTCAACAGACACCTCATACAGAAGAGTTCCAGCTGGCATCTGGCAGGTGTCCCCCTGGGATGAAGTTTCCAGAGGAAGAAAAAGGCAACAATCTTTGCTGTTCTGCAGCCTCTGCTGTGATACCCAAGCAAACAGGACCTGGAGTGGACCTCCAGCAAACTCCAGCAGACCTGCAGCAGAAGGGCCTCACTGTTAAAAGGTAAACTAACAAACAGAAAGGAATTGCATCAACATCAGCAAAAAGGACGTCCACACAAAAACCCCATCAGAAGGTCACCAACATCAAAGAGCAAAGGTAGATAAATCCATGAAGATGAGGAAAAACCAACACAAAAAGGGTGAAAATTCCAAAAACCAGAATGGCTCTTCTCCTCCAAAGCATCACAACTCCCCTCCAGCAAGGGAACAAAACTAGATGGAGAATCAGTTTTATAAACTGACAGAAGTAAGCTTCAGAAAGTGGGTAATAACAAACTCCTCTAAGCTAAAGGAGCATGTTCTAACCCAATGCAAGGAAGCTAGGAACCTTGAAAAAAGATTAGACAAATTGCTAACTAGAATAACCAGTTTAGAAAAGAACATAAATGACCTGGTGGAGCTGAAAAACACAGCACGAGAACTTCATGAACCATATACAACTATCAACAGCCAAATCGATCGAGCGGAAAAAAGGATATCAGAGATTGAAGATCAACTTAATGAAACTAAGCAAGAAGACAAGATAAGAGAAAAAATAATGAAAAGAAACAAACAAAGCCTCCAAGAAATATGAGACTATGTGAACAGACCAAACCTAAGTTTGGTGTACCTGAAAGTGATGGGGAGAATGCAGCCAAGTTGGAAAAAACTCTCAAGATATTATCCAGAACTTCCCCAACCTAGCAAGACAGGACAACATTGAAATTCAGGAAATACAGAGAACACCACAAAGATACTCCTTGAGAAGAGCAACCCCAAGACACATAATCAACAGATTCACCAAGGTTGAAATGAAGGAAAAAAATGTAAAGGGCAGCCAGAGAAAAAGATCGGATTACCCACAAAGGGAAGCCCATCAGACTAACATGGTATCTCCCTGCAGAAACCCTACAGGCTAGAAGAAAGTAGGGCCCAATATTCAACATTCTAAAAGAAAAGAATTTTCAACCCAGAATTTCATATACAGTCAAACTAAGCTTCAGAAGTGAAGAAGAGATAAAATCCTTAACAAACAAGCAAATGATGAGAGATTTTCACACCACCAGGTCTGCCCTATGACAGCTCCTGAAGGAAGCACTAAATATGGAAAGGAAAAAACAGTACCAGCCACTGCAAAAACATACCAAATTGTAAAGACCATTATCGCTATGAAGAAACTGCATCAACTAATGGGCAAAAAAAAACAGCCAACATCATAATGACAGGATAAAATTCACACATAACAATATTAACCTTAAATGTAAATGAGCTGAATACCCCAATTAAAAGACACAGACTGGCAAATTGGATACAGTCAACACCCATCAGAGTGGTGTATTCAGGAGACTCAGCTCACATGCAAAGACACACATAGGCTCAAAATAAAGGGATAGAGGAATATTTACCAAGCAAATGGAAAGCAAAAAAAAGCAGGGGTTGCAATCCTAGTATCTCATAAAACAGACTTTAAACCAGAAAAGATCAAAAAAGACAAAGAAAGGCATTACATAATGGTAAAAGGATCAATGCAACAAGAACAGCTAACTATCCTAAATGTATATGCACCTAATACAGGAGCACCCAGATTCATAAAGCAAGTTCTTAGAGACCTATAAAGAGACTTAGACTCCCACACGATAATAGTGGGAGACTTTAACACCCCATTGTCAGTATTAGATCAAATTAACAAGGATATTCAGGACGTGAACTCAGCTCTGGACCAAGCAGACCTAATAAACATCTACAGAACTCTCCACCCCAAATCAACAGAATATACATTCTTCTCAGCACCACATCGCACTTATTCTAAAATTAACCACATAATTGGAAGTAAAACATTCCTCAGCAGACGCAAAAGAACAAAAGTCATAACAAACTGTCTCTCAGACCACAGTACAATCAAATTAGAATTCAGGATTAAGAACTCACTCAAAACCGTACAACTACATGGAAAATGAACAACCTGCTCCTGAATTACTACCGGGTAAATAACTAAATGAAGGCAGAAATAAATAAGTTCTTTGAAATCAATGAGAACAAAGACACAAAGTACCACAATCTCTGGGACACAGCTAGAGCAGTGTTTAGGGGGAAATTTATAGCACTAAATGCCCACAGGAGAAAGCAGGAAAGATCAAAAATCAAAACCGTAACATCACAATTAAAAGAACAAGAGAAGCAACAGCAAACAAATTCAAAAGCTGGCAGAAGACATGAAATAACTAACATCAAAGCAGAAATGAAGGAGATAGAGACATGAAAAATTCTTCAAGAAATCACTGAATCCAGGAGCTGGTTTTTTGAAAAGATTAACAAAATAGAGAGACCGCTAGCCAGACAAATAAAGAAGAAAAGAGAGAAGAATCAAATAAACACAACAAAAAATGATAAAAGGGAGATCACCATGGAACCCACAGAAATACACACTACCATCACAGAATACTATAAACACCTCTATGCAAATAAACTAGAAAATCTAGGAAAACTGGATAAATTCCTGGACACATACACCCTCCCAAGACTAAACCAGGAAGAAGTCAAATCCATGAATAGACTAATAACAAATTCTGAAATTGAGGCAGTAATTAATAGTCTACTAACCAAAAAAAAGCCCAGGACCAGATGGGTTCACAGCCAGATTCTACCAGAGGTACAAAGAGGAACTGGTACCATTCCTTCTGAAACTATTCCAAACAACAGGAAAAAAACGGAATCCTCCATAACTCATTTTATGAGGCCAACATCATCCTGATACCAAAACCTGGCAGAGACACAACATAAAAAGAAAAAATTTCAGGCCAATATCCCTGATGAACATCGACACGAAAATCCTCAATAAAGCACTGGCAAACTGAATCCAGCAGCACATCCAAAAGCTTATCCACCGAGATCAATTCGGCTTCATCCCTGGGATGCAAGGATGGTTCAACATATGTAAATCAATAAATGTAATCCATCACATAAACAGAACCAATCACAAAAACCACATGACTATCTCAATAGATGCAGAAAAGGCCTTCGACAAAACTCAACATCGCTTCATGCTAAAATCCCTCAATGAACTGGGTATTGATGGAACGTATCTCAAGATAATAAGAGCTACTTCTGACAAACCCACAGCCAATATCATACTGAGTGGGCAAAAACTGGAAGCATTCCCTTTGAAAACCAGCAAAAGACAAGGATGCCCTCTCTAACCACTCCTGTTCAACATACTGTTGGAAGTTCTGGCTAGGGCAATCAGGCAAAATAAAGAAATAAAGCATATTAAAATAGGAA
>NW_012101809.1:20648-26136 GCF_000951045.1 Mandrillus leucophaeus
CAATATCATGAAAATGGCCATACTGCCCAAAGTAATTTACAGATTCAATGCTATATCCCCATCAAGCTACCATTGACTTTCTTCACAGAATTAGAAAAATAAAAAACTACTTTAAACTTAATATGGAACCAAAAAAGAGCCCATATAGCCAAGACAATCCTAAGCCAAAAGAACAAAGCTGGAGGCATCACACTACTTGACTTCAAACTATACTGCAAAGCTACAGTAACCAAAACAGCATGGTACTGATATCAAACCAAACATATATACCAATGGAACAGAACAGAGGCCTCAGAAATGATGCCACACATCTACAACCATCTTATATTTGACAAACCTGACAAAAACAAGCAATGGGGAAAAGATGTTCTATTTAATAAATGGTGTTGGGAAAACTGGCTAGCCATATGCAGAAAGCTGAAACTGGACCCCTTTCTTATACCTTATACTGAAATTAACTCAAGATGGATTAAAGACCTAAATGTAAGACATAAAATCATAAAAACCCTAGAAGAAAACCTAGGCAATACCATTCAGGACATAGGCATGCGCAAAAACTTCACGACTAAAATACTGAAAGCAATGGCAGCAAAAGCCAAAATTGACAAATGGGATCTAATTAAACTAAAGAACTTCTGCACAGCAGAAGAAACTATTATCAGAGTGTACAGGCAACCTACAGAATGGGAGAAAATTTTTGCAACCTATCCATCTGACAAAGGGCTAATATCCAGAATCTACAAGCAACTTAAACAAATTTACAAGAAAAAAACAACCCCATCAAAAAGTGGGTGAAGGATATGAACAGACACTTTTCAAAAGAAGACATTTATACAGCCAACAGACAAACGAAAAAGAGCTCATCATCACTGGTCATTAGAGAAATGCAAATCAAAACCACAATGAGATACTATCTCATGCCAGTTAGAATGGCAATCATTAAAAAGTCAAGAAACTGGCCAGGCACGGTGGCTCATGCCTGTAATCCTAGCACTATGGAAGGCTGAGGTGGGTGGATTGCCTGAGCTGAGGAGTTCAAGAACAGACTGGCAACATGGTGAAATCCCGTCTGTACAAAAATACACAAAAAATAATATTAGCCGGGCATGGTGGTAGGCACCTGTAGGTCCAGTTACTTGGGAGGCTGAGGCAGGAGAATTGCTTGAATCCAGGAGCCAGAAGTTGCAGTGAGCCATACTGAGCCACTGCACTCCAGCCTGGACAGCAGGGCAAGACTCCATCTCCAAAAAAATGTCGGAGTCAAGAAACAACAGATGCTGGAGAAGATGTGGAGAAATAGGAACACTTTTACACTGTTGGTGGGAGTGTAAATTAGTTCAACCATTGTGGAAGACAGTGTGGCGATTCCTCAAGGATCTAGAACCAGAAATACCATGTGACCCAGCAATCCCATTACTGGATATATACCCAAAGGATTATAAATCATTCTACTATAAAGACACATGCACATGTATGTTTATTGTGGCACTATTCACAATGGTAAAGACTTGGAACCAACCCAAATGCCCATCACTGATAGACTGGATAAAGAAAATGTGGCACATATACACCATGGAATACTATGCAGCCATAAAAAGGATGAGTTCATGTCCTTTGCAGGGAATGGATGAAGCTGGAAACCATCATTCTCAGCAAACTAACACAGGAACAGAAAACCAAACACTGCATGTTCTCACTCATAAGTGGGAGTTGAACAATAAGAACATATGGACCCAGGGAGGGGAACATCACACACTGGGGCCTGTGGGGGTGGTAGTCTAGGAGACGGATAGCATTAGGAGAAATACCTAATGTAGATGATGAGTTGATGGGTACAGCAAACCACTGTGGAACGTGTATACCTATGTAACAAACCTTCACATTCTGCACATGTATCCCAGAACTTAAAGTATAACTGAAAAAAATAAAGAAGGAGATTAGGATATACAAAGAGATACACCAGGGACACTTGCTCACAGAGGAAAGACCATGTAAGAACATAATGAAAAGGCAGAGCCATCTGCAAGCCAAGGAGACAGGCCTCAGAAGAAACTAAACCTCCTGACACATTAATCTTCATCTTTTATCTTCCAAAACTGGGAGGAATAACGTTCTGTTGTGATTAATAAATGTTTGACGTTTAAGCCACCAAGTCTGTGGTATATTGTTATGGTAGCCCTAGCAAATTAATGTACTAAGCTTAAGGAAAATTTTAAAAGATACCTCTTTACTCCTTCTCTTTTAGTGATTTTCCTCAACTCCTCCAAATCCTCTAATTCCAGACTTCTACATTCTGCCAATGTACACAAGGTCAGAGGCCAACTAATCACCTAGTTTATCCCCCTTATTTTACAAGTGATAAAACTGGACCCCAAAAAGGCAAATAACTTAGCCAGATCACACCTCGTTTGTGGTAGATTCAAGACTAAAGCCAGGTACCCAGACTTCCAGTTCTATAACATTTCTATGCCTTTAGATGCCTTATAAATATTTAGCAAGCTGCTTGTACTGTTACGCTTCCTTTCCCATGGGACACTTTTGTATCCTAAGCAGATATTCAAATATAAAAAGATCCAAAGTGAGAGGTGAAGTCGGCTGGGCCTCTGGGTTGGGTAGGGACTTGGAGAACTTTTCTGTCTAGCTACAGGTTTGTAAACGCACCCATCAGCACTCTGTAAAAACGCACCAATCAGTGCTCTGTGTCTAGCTAAAGGATTGTAAATGCACCAATCAGTGCTCTGTGTCTAGCTAAAGGATTGTAAATGCACCAATCAGCACTCTGTAAAAACACACCAATCAGCGCTCTGTGTCTATCTAAAGATTTGTAAACGCACCCATCAGCACTCTGTAAAAACGTACCAAACAGCGCTCTGTGTCTGGCTAAAGGTTTGTAAATGCACCAATCAGCACTCTGTGAAAATGGGCCACTCAGCAGGACGTGGGCAGGGCCAAATAAGGGAATAAAAGCTGGCCACCCGAGCCAGCAGGGGCAGCCCACTCTGGTCCCCTTCCATACTGTGGAAGCTTTGTTCTTTAGCTCTTTGCAGTAAATCTTGCCGCTGCTCACTCTTTGGGTCCACACTACCTTTATGAGCTGTAACACTCACCACAGAGGTCTGCAGCTTTACTCCTGAAGTCAGTGAAACCACAAACCCACCAGGAGGAACAAATAACTCCAGACGCACCACCTTTAAGAGCTGTAACACTCACTGTGAAGGTCTGCAGCTTCACTCCTGAAGTCAGCATAGACCACGAACTCACCAGAAGGAAGAAACTCCGAACCCATCTGAACATCTGAAGGAACAAACTCTGGACACACCATCTTTAAGAACTGTAACACTCACCCGCGAGGGTCCACGGCTTCATTCTTTAAGTCAGCAAGACCAAGAACCCACTGGAAGGAACCAGTTCCAGACACAAAAGTAATGATTATTTTATGATGGAATTATAAGCACCCTGAAAGGCAGTCCAGGAGATATCTGGGGACAGGGAGACATTCTGAGAAACTTAAAATCATAACATGATTTTTGGTATCCAGTAATTATGGAATAATGGGAACCAGATTAACCATCCTATCTTAAAAACCTAAAAAACAGGCCAGGCGTGGTGGCTAACACCTATAATCCCCGCACTTTGGGAGGCTGAGGCAGGCGGATCACAAGGTCAGGAGATCAAGACCATCCTGGCTAACATGGTGAAACCCCGTCTCTACTAAAAATACAAAAATTAGCCAGGTGTGGTGGCGGGCACCTGTAGTCCCAGATACTCAGGAGGCTGAGGCAGGAGAATGGCATGAACCCGGGAGGCGGAGCTTGCAGTGAACAGAGATCATGCCACAGCAAAAAAAAAAAAAAAAAACCTAAAAAACAAATCAAAATACATAAAACAGAAGTTTCAGATATAGGTAAACAGAAAGTACCAGACAGTGATCCCTGAGGAAGGAAAAACAAGGTGAGCCCTATGAGTACCCCCACCTCAATGCCTAGAGACAGTTTTCAGACTGTAGTACAGGCATGAGGATTCCAAACAGAGCTCAGTAGTCTTACTGAGTCAAGGAAACACAATTCAGAGTTAAGAGTGGCCAAGGCAACTAGAATTTATAGAACAGAGTATAGGAGAGGGAGCTTCACAAAGAACAAAAGCTCCAGAGACCTGCAGAGAGTTTCCCTGATGGTATTAAGTAATGATCTATGCATGTATGTAAGGAAACTACTGAGGCAAGGAAAATAACTTAAATGGCCCCAATAGTCCTATACACAGCTGTTTTTGGATAAACATATAAATTGACCTTTCTGCTGTTAAAGCTGGAAACTTGTATTTGTTTTATCCTCAGGAAAGAACCTTCAGGCTTCTCAAAAAAGTATCAAAGAACAGAAACTCACCAGATCACCATACTACATGCCTTCTTGGCCCTCCCTAATTCCTGTTTTCTTACACATTGTTACATTTCTTCCCTGCTATCTAAACCCCTATTATTAGTCAATCAGGGTGATGGATTTGAGGCTGAGCTCCCATCTCCTCAACTGCAGCACCCAATTAAAGCCTTGACAATACTTGTCATCTCAGTCATTGGCTTTCTGTGCGGCAAGCAGCAGGACCTGGACCAAACCCCTGGTGTTTCCACAACAGAACCACCAGGAAGAAGTAAGTGAAGCAATCACCATAGTTCACATAGAACAGGAATAGTTTAGTTTGGACAGCCAGACTGAAAAGATTTCATAACACATAAGGCACTGAGTAAGAAGGGTATGAATATAGAAGGGTACTGACTGCCTCAAAAAGGTATTACCTCAGTAGAAAAGTCAAATTAGCATAGTCTAGGAACTGTTTTTTACCACCCTAACAAATGTTGAAGAAAGACTTAAAAACAAAAAACTGACTCCAAGGAAGTTAACTTCATTCCAGAAAAAAAAACAAAAAATATTTAAAGGAATATCAAATCAACTAGCACCCAACAACATATAACCCAAAATGTCTGACATCCAATTAAA
This sequence comes from Mandrillus leucophaeus, assembly GCF_000951045.1. Taxonomy (NCBI): domain Eukaryota; kingdom Metazoa; phylum Chordata; class Mammalia; order Primates; family Cercopithecidae; genus Mandrillus; species Mandrillus leucophaeus. The sequence continues at coordinate 25,640 of NW_012101809.1, forward strand.
AATTACCAGGCATATGAAGAAGCAGGAAAATATAACCCATAAAGAGGAGAAAAATCAATAAATATAAACAGACATTAAAATGACACAGATGGTAGAAAGAGTAAGCAAAGATAAGAAAAAAGCGGTTGGGCATGGTGGCTCACACCTGTAATCCCAGCACTTTGGGAGGCCAAGACAGGCAGATCATTTGAGGTCAGGAGTTTGAGACCAGCCTGACCAACATGGTGAAACCCTAACTCTACTAAAAATACAAAAATTAGCCAGGCATGGTGGTGCACGCCTATAGTCCCAGCTATTCAGGAGGCTGAGGCAGGAGAATCACTCGAACCCAGGAGGTAGAGGTTGCAGTGAACTATTGCACTCTGGCCTGGGCAACAGAGCAAGACTCTGTCTCAAAAAAAAAAAAAAAAAACTAAGAGGAAAGCCATTAAGAAATATATTACATATATTCAAGAAGGTAGAGGAAAACAGGAGAGTAATAATGAGAACTATAAAAT
>NW_012101809.1:27086-34221 GCF_000951045.1 Mandrillus leucophaeus
GGCATCCTTAGTCCCAGCTACTCAGGAGGTTGAGGCAGAAGAATAGCGTGAACCCGGGAGGCAGAGCTTGCAGTAAGCCGAGATTGCACCACTGCACTGCAGCCTGGGCAACAGAATGAGACTCCGTCTCCAGAAAAAAAAAAAAAGAAAAAGAAAAAGAGAAAGAGAAAGAGAGAAAGAAGGAAGGAAGGAAGCAAGGAAGGAAGGAAGGAAGGAAAGAAGGAAGGAAGGGAAAGAAAAGGAAAGAAAAGAAAAGAAAAATAGAGGTGGGGCAGGGAAGAATGATGGCGGATATTTTGTCAGAAACAATACAAGCAAGAGAAGACAGATCAATAGAGATTATCTAAATGAAATGCAAAGAGGAAAAAAGAGTGAAACAAACTGAACAGAGAATTCAAGAGCAGAGAAACTTGGTATATGCATAATTGGAATCCTAAAAGGCAAAGAGAGAAAGAACGGGGCCAAAGAAATAATGGCTGAGAATTTTCCAAAATTAGTGACAGACAATAAACCATGGCCAGATCCAATAAACTCTGATAACACTAAGCAGGATAAATAACCACACACACACACACGCACGCACACACACGCACCCTAGGCATATCATAATTAAACTTCTAAAAACCAAAGACAAAGAGAAAATCTTGAAAGTACCCAAAGGAAAAAGATACACTGCCTATAAAGGAAGAAGAAGAAGAATTACAGGCTGGGTGTGGTGGCTCACACCTGTAATTCCAGCACTTTGGGAGGCCGAGGCGCACAGATCTCAAGGTCAGGAGTTCGAGACCAGCCTGGCCAATATGGTGAAACTCCATCTCTACTAAAAATAAAAAATTAGCCAGGTGTGGTGTCGGGTACCTGTAGTCCCAGCTACTCAGGAGGCTGAGGCAGAAGAATCATCTGAACCCAAGAGGCAGAGGTTGCAGTGAGCCAAGATCACACCACTGTACTCCAGCCTGGGTGACACAGTGAGACTCTGTCTCAAAAAAAAAACAAGAATTACAGCAGACTTCTCATCAGAAACTATGGAAGAAAAAGAACGGACATCTTTAAAGTGCTGAAAGAAAAAAATGTTAACTCAAATTCCATACTATGCAAAAAATCCTTCAAAAATGAAGAAAAAAACCTTAAATTCCTGGAGGTATGCTTACTCTAAGAAATATTAAAGAAAAGGTCTTCAGACAGAAGACATATATGTCAAAAACTTTTTTTTTTTCAGACAGGATCTCATTCTGTTGCCCAGGCTGGAGTGCAGTGGCACAGTCACAGCTCATTGCAGCCTCAGCCTCCCTGGCTCAAGCTATCCTCCCACTTCGGTCTCCCTAGTAGCTGGAACTATAAGCACACACTCCCATGCCCAGCTAGTTTTTTGTATTTTTTGTAGAGATGGAGTTTTGTCATGCTGCCCAGGTTGGTCTCGAACTCCTGGACTCAAGCAATCCCCAAACCTCAGCCTCCCAAAGTGCTGAGATTATAGGTGTGAGCTATCCCACCCAGCCTCAAAAACTTGAATAGAAAAGAAAACTGAATAATATCAGAAACGAAATAAAAGAAGATAAAATCAAAATTCCTTTTTATCTTATTGTTAATCATCCTAAGGGTAACAATGTTTCAAGCAAAGATGGGAACAAAAAATTTCACGTATAGAATATGTTTGAGTGAAATTATGACATCAACAAGAGGTAAGACAGAGAAGTGTACTTATACTTTGCATGAAGCAGTGTAATTTTTGACAGAAGATTCTGGTTATTTTAAGATGTATTTTATAAACCCTAGGACATAAAAAGCACGAATTACTTTTTTAATTATGAACTGGACTTCATCAAAATTTAAAACTTTTACTCTTCAAAAGACACTTTAAGAAAATGAAAAGGCAAACCAGATACAAGGAAAAATATTTACAAAACAAATATATGACAAAAGACTTGTATTCAGAATATATAAAAACACTTACAATTCAATAATAGGACCAACAAGTCAATTTAAAGATAAAGAAAGGATGTGAACAGGAATTTCACCAAAGTATACAAATGCCAAATAAGCACATAAAACAATGCTCATTATCATTAGTCATTAGGGAAATGCAAATGAAAACATAGTAAGATACTACTGAATACTCACTAGAACTGCTAAAATTAAAAAGACTGACTATAATAAGCTTTAATAAGGATGTGGAACAACTTTAACTTTCACACATTGCTGGTGGAAATGAAAAATGGTCCAACCACTTGTGGAAAAAGTTTGGCAATTTCTTAAAAAGTTAAATATATACCTACTACACAATCCATCAAAACTACTCCCAGGTATTTGCTCCAAAGAGATAGAAACACATGTCCATGTAAAGATAAATCTTCATAGCAGTTTTATTCCTAATACCCCAAACTGGAAACAACTTAAATTTTCATCAAGGATAAGCAAATTGTACAGTAAGCAAATTCATATCCATGGTTTCTGCAGGGCCAACTACAGGACATGAGCATCCATGGATTTTGATATCTGCGATGGGTCCTCCAATCCCCTATAGATATTGAGGGATGAGCCTACATACACATTCAACGTAATACTACTTACAACAAAAAGGAACAAACTATTGATACATGCAACAACATCGATGAATCCCCAAAATATTACAGTAAGTGAAAGTAGCCCAACTATAATGACAGAAAGCAGATCAGTAGTTCCTAGAGGTAGAGGGTTGACTGTAAAGGGGCAAGAAGAAACTTTTTGAGGAATAGAAATGTTCTAAGAGTATGGTAGTAGCTAACGAATGAACATATTTATCAAAACTCACCAAATTGTATACTTAAAAATTGGCAAATTTTACCTTAATAATGTTGACCAATTAAAAGGAGATAGGGAAGAGGAGGAGAAGGAACAGGAATTATTTAAAAATCATTTGCAAAGGTTATCTCTTGTTTTACCCATTCACAGGGTAGTTCCTCGTCTAAATCTAATTGAGATATCTACTAAGTATACTGGAAACAACAAGTCATACAATATTTTGGAAAACAGCATGGTTATCATCTCCTAGTTCTTTAGAACTTCAGAGAAGAGGAGGCTTAATCTTAAAGCCACTGTAATAAAAGAATGTTTGGGAGTAAAGGTAGGACTCGAATAGGACTTGGAATGCAGGATAAATGTGAGATAGAAAAAGGGCTTTTGGACAAGTGAAATAATTTGTTTAAATATTTTTAGAATATTGAAATGGAAATTCATTTGCAGAGATGAGAAGCTATCCTTGGAAAAAGTCCCTGAGTTCCTCATGGACTAGTCTGTGTGCTCACGACTTCTCGGTCCTGAGGAAAATTGGAAATTCTACACTCCGTTCTCTGCAGGAGTCCTGTTCCTCCACATGACTTTTTCCTCTTTTAACACCAGAGACATCTCATTAACTTTTCTGCCACATGCAGCTGGCACCAAGGCAAACCAAACTGTGGAGTGGCTGACCCAGAATTACTGATGAATGTTGAAAATAAACATGCTTTCAGCCAAAATGGAATCTTCTTTTCTAAGTAAACAGAGAACTCTTAAAATTAATTAACTCATCTGGACAAACTGTCCATCCAATGCAAGTTTTTCAGTAATGAATATCAGACCACAGGTCTTTCTGCAGCTGAGCTTGTTTATCATACAAGGAGGTTGCTTCTGCATGTCTCATGGATAACTTCATGATTTTTATTTTCACTGGCTTCTGGCTTCTTGTATTTATATAAACAGGCCAAGAAAGCAAAACAATATGAGAGTAAGTTTAAATGGAAGATACCACATTTCCCCCAAAGGCAGAAACACCTAACTTTCTCTCCTTTTCCACATGTCAGAGTAGATAATTAAGGAGAAAAAGACCCTGACCTTGGGAGGAGAGGAGAGGGTCTCAATAAAAAGCATGAACTTACTTAAGTGGTTCTGTCATTGTGTTGAAATTCTAATAAAGTGCTCTCTACTGCAAAGTTTGTGTATGTGAGAGCCATGCACAAAATAACACCAGAACCACATGAAAACTGTAGCTTAACCCTAAATTAAGAAGTTCCAAAGTTGGTGTCCCTAAAGAATGCATTTGGCTGCAGGGTACAGATAACCTATGCCATACCTAGCAAGAATTTTTCTGTTGTTTTGTTTGCCTGTTTGTTTGGTTCTATTCATGTAGAATATAATCTTCTGAATGGGCTCTGACTGTGGGTATAAAGGGAACAGTGCATCTCTTATGAGTCCATTTTGAGACAGAAGTAAACCCTTGAAACTTTCTAAAATGTCTTCCCTTCCTTTGAATGAACTGACCACAGTGTCTGATACCAAGTTCTTGCTGTTCTTTAGTCAGAGAGGGCCCAAGGGCTGCTTTGGGAGCAGAGACAGGGCCTCCAACCCTCTGCGAACTAGCCTACATGGATATTTCTGTTACTCTACATGAATCTCCTCCACTGTCTTCCTCTCGATGGGGTTTTTCTAACATCTTTCAGTACTGAGTCCTTCCAGTCACAGATCACTTTATGGGGCAACCATGTAGTGACTTATCTAAATGAACAGAATAACTAACATTTGTTAAGTACCTACTATGCATTGGGCCCTGTGCTAATACTTTACATGTATAATATGATGTCGTTACACAACAACACAAAGTGGTAATAGAGTATTAATTAAGAGTTCAAATTCTAGAGTCAGACTACTTGGTTTAGATGTCTACTTCATCTCTTATAAGCTGAGTGACCTTGCAGAAGATACATAGTCTCTTTGTTCCTTAGTTTCTACATCTATCTATAATACAGAAATAATGAATCTTTTACACAGAATTTCTGTAAAGATTAAAGTACTCAATAAGTATTAGCTATTTATTATTTCTGTCTTACAGATTAAAAAAAAAAAAAAAAAAAAAAAAAACTAAGGCCTAGCAATATTAACTGACTTGTCCAAGATCACACAGTTAGAGTTCAAATATATGTCTGTCTGACTCTAAATCCAGTGTCCTTAACTGCTATAACACTTTGACTTCCCAAAATATTCTCAGGCCCAGACTTTCTCAAAGCATGTTCTGTGGAAAATGGAGAGGAGGAGGTAGAGCAAGATGGCCAAACAGAAGCCTCCAGCAACTGTGTTCACCCTCCCGCCACCCCTCCCCAGGCAGGAACACCAAACTGAACAACTATCCATACAAAAAAAGCACCTTTATAAAAATTTAAAAATCAGATTTGGTACCAGTTCAGCCACAGTGGAACAGAGCACAGGGCAGGCTCCTGGGGTCCCCAGCTCTAGTCCTTGGCTCCTGGACGGCATGTCTGGACCTGCCCTGGGTCAGAGGGAGCCCACAGCCCTGAAGGGAGAGACTCAGGACTGGCGGCATTCAACACAAGCTGACTGAAGAGTCCTTGGGCCTTGAGTGAATATTGGCAGTAGCCAGGCAGTACTCACAGCAGGTCTAGGGTGGTGGTGGCGACGGGGAGAGACTCCTCTGCTTGAAGAAAGGGGAGAGAAGAAGGGGAAGGACTTTGTCTTGAGGTTTGGGTGCCAGCTCAGCCGCAGTGGAATAGAGTACCAGGTAAATTCCTAAGGTTCCCAGCTCCAGGCCCTGGCTCCCAGACAACATCTCTGGACCTGCCTAGGGCTGTGGGGGAGTTCGCCACCCTGAATGGAAGGAAGGACACAAGCCTGGCTGGCTTCACCACTGCTGACTGTAGACCACTTAGGTGGCAGCCAGGCAGTTACGACCATGAACTGTCGGCAAAACCCAATGCTGTGCTGGTTTCAGGTCTGACTCAGTGCAGTCCCGGGGTGGTGAACACAGGGGTGCTTAAGTCACCTCTCCCCTATCTCAAGGCAGCTCAGCACAGAGAGACAGAGACTCTGTTTCCATTTGTTTACAGACAGAGTAAGGGAAGAAAACAAGAGTCTCTGCCTAATCCAGTGAACTTTCCTGGATCTTACCCAAGACTCCCAAGACAGTACCCCTATGACACTGCAGGAGCCACACTGTTACTTGGCTTGGGGTGCCCCTTCGTGCAGATATGGCTGCAGTGACCAAAGACTTAGATCACAACACCCAAATCCCTTTGAATACGTGGAAAGCATTCCCAAGAAGAATGGGTACAAAAATACTGTGAAGACTACAATAAATATCTAACTCGTCAATGCCCAGACACCAACGAACATCCACAACCATCAAGAACATCCAGGAAAATATGACCTCACCAAAAGAACTAAATAGGCCACCAGGGACCAATCCTGGAGAGGCAGAGAAATATGACCTTTCCGACAGAAAATTCAGAATAGCTGTTCTAAGGAAGTTCCAAGAAATTCAAGAAGACATAAAGAAGGAATTCAGAATCCTATCAGATACATTTAACAAAGAAACTGAAATAATTAAAAAGTATCAGAAAATCTGGAGATGAAAAATGCATCAACGTCCTTTAATTGTAGAATTAATCAGAGGAAATAATTAGTAAGTTTGAAGATGGGGCATTTGAACATACATAGAGGAGACAAAAGAAAAAAGAATTTTTAAAAATGAAACATACCTATAAGACCAAGAATATAGTCTCAAAAGGACAAATCTAAAAGCTATTGGCATTAAAGAAGAGGTAGAAAGAAAGAATGAAGTAGAAAGTTTATTCAAAGGGATATCAGAGAACATCCCAAACCTAGAGAAAGAAATCAATATTCAAGTACAAGAAGGTTATAGAACACCAAATACATCTAATACAAAGAAAAGTATCTCAAGACATTTAATAATCAAACTTCAAAAGCTCAAGGTTAGAGAAAGGATCCTAAAAGCAGCAAGAGAAAAGAAACCAGTAACAAACAAGGGAGCTCCAATACATCTGGCAGTGGACTTCTCAGTGGAAATGTTATGGGCCAGGAAAGAGTGGCATGGCTTTTTTTTTTTTAGACAGAGTCTCACTGTGTCACCCACACTGGAGTGCAGTGGCACAATCACAGCACACTACAGCCTTAACCTCCCAGGCCAAGGTGATCCTCCCACCTCAGCCTCCCAAATAGCTGGGACTACAGGTGTGTGCCACCATACCTGGCTAATTTTTTGTATTTTTTGTAGAGATGGGGTTTCACCATGTTCCCAAAGCTGGTCTTGAACACCTGGGCTCAAGCAATCCTCAGCTTCCCAAAGTGCTGGAATTGTAGGCATGAGCTA
>NW_012101809.1:34386-39587 GCF_000951045.1 Mandrillus leucophaeus
GGAGTTTTTCATATGAAAAAAAAAGGATGTTAATGAGCAATAAGAAATCATCCAAAAGTAGAAAACTCACTGGTAACAGTAAGTATGCAGAAAAATACAAAATATTACACCACTATAATTGTAATATGTAAACTACTCATATCTTGAATAGAAAGACTAAAAGATGAACCTATCCAAAATAGTAACTACAACAACTTTTAAGACATAGACAGTACAATAGGATATGAATAGAAACAGCAAAATGTTTGAAAGCAGAGGGGAAAGAGTAGAGTTTTTATTAGTTTTCTCTTTTCTTGTACAATCAGTGTTAAACTGTCATCAGTTTAAAATAATGAGTTATAAGATATTATTTGTCTCATTGTAACCTCAAATCAAAAAGCATACAACAAATACCAAAAAATAAAAAGTGAGAAACTAAAGCATACTACCAAAGAAAATCACCTTCACTAAAAGGAAGACAGGAAGGAAGGAAAGAAGGAAGAGAAGATGACAAGACAACCAGAAAACAAATAACAAAATGGCAGGAGTAAGTCCTTAGTTATCAATAATACATTGAATTTAAAAGGCCTAAAGTTTCCAATCAAAAGACATACAGCAGCTGAATGGATAGAAAGAAAAAAAAAAAAAAAAGCAAGACCCAGTGATCTGTTGCCTACAAAAAACACACACTTCACCTATAAAGACACACACAAACTGAAAATAAAGGGATAGGAAAAGGTATTCTGTGCAAATGGAAACCAACAAAGAGCAAGAGTAGCTATATTTATATCACACTAAATAGATTTCAAGATAAAAACTACAAAAAGAGACCAAGAAGGTCATCATACAAGAATAAAGAAGTCAATTCAGCACGAGAATACATAAATTATAAATACATAGGCACCTAACACTGGAGCACCTGATATATTATAAAAAGCAAATATTATTAGAGCTAAGGAGAGAGATAGACTCCAATACAATAGTAGCTGGAGACTTCAATACCCCACTTTCAGCATTGGACAGATCATCCAGATAGAAAATCAACAAAGAAACACTGGATTTAATCTGCACTAGAGACCCAATGGATCTAATGAATATTTCATCCAAACTGCAGAATACATATTCTTATGCTTGGTACATAGATCATTCTCAAAAACAGACCATGTTAGGACACAAAACAAGTCTTAAAAGTTCAAAAAATTAAAATCATATCAAGTATTTTATCTGAATGTAATAGAATAAAACTAGAAATTAATAATAAGATAAATTTTGAAACTATAAAACATATGAAAAGTAAACAATATGTTCCTAACTTATCAGTGGGACAATGAAGAAACTAAGAAGAAAATTTAAAAATTTCTTTAAACAAATGAAAATGGAAGCACAACATACCAAAACCTATGGGACACAGCAAAAACAGTACTACAAAGAAAGTCTATAGCAATAAATATCTACATCAAAAAAGTAGAAAAACTTCAGATAAACAATATAATGATGCACCTTAACAAACTGTAAAAGCAAAAGCAAACCAAACCCAAAATCAATAGAAAAAAGAAATAATAAAGACCAGAGCAGAAATCACTGAAACTGAAACAAAAAAGTACAAAGCATTGATAAGCAAAAAGTTCATTTTCTGAAAAGACAAACAAAATTAACAAACTTTAGCCAGATTAAAAAAAAAACCAAATAAATACAATCAGAGATGAAAAAGAAGACATTACAACTGACACTGCAGAAATTTAAAAAGTAATTAGAGGCTACTTGAGAAACTACATGCCAATAAACTGGAAAACCTAGAACAAACGAACACATACAACTCACCAACACTGAACCATAAAAAAATCCAAAACCTGAACAGACCAATAACAAGTAATGAGATCAAATGCTAATAAAAAGTCTCCCAGCAAAGAAAAGCCCGGATCCAATGGCTTCACTGCTGAATTTTATTAAACATTTAAAGAAGAACTATTACCAAACCTCGTCCAACTATTCTGAAAAATTAGAGAATAAGGAAGAACTTCCAAATTCATTCTACAAGGCCATGATTGCCCTGATACCAAAACCAGGCAAAGACAAATTAAAAAAAGAAAACTACAGGCCAAAATCCCTTATGAACATTGTTACAAGAATCAATAAAATTCAATCAAGCCAAATCAACAACGCATTAAAAAGATCACTCACTCTGATCAAGTGGGATTTATCTCAGCAATGCAAGGATGGCTCAACATAGGCAAATCAATCAGTATGATACATCATGTCAACAAAAAGAAGGACCAAAAAAATGATCATTTCAACTGATGCTAAAAAAGCATGTGATAAATTCAACATCCCTTCATGATTAAAAAAAAAAAAAAACCCTCAAATAACTAGGTATACAAGGAATATGCCTTAACACAATAAAAGCCATATACAATAGAGCCACTGCTAGTATACTGAATGGGCCTTTCCTCTAAGATCTAGAACAAGACAAGTATACCCAATTACACCACTGCTATGCAACATAGTACTGGAAGTTCTAGATACAGCAATAAGATGAGAAAAAAAACAAAGGGCCTCAAAATTAGAAAAGAAACAGTCAAATTATCCTTGTTTGCACATGATATAATCTTGTATTTGGGAAAAAAAGACTCCATTAAAAAAAAACTATTAGAACTGATAAACTGAGTAAAGTTGCAGGATATGAAATTAACATACAAAAATCAATAGCATTTATATATGCCAACAACAAACAATCTGAAAAAGAAATCAAGAAAGTAATTCCATTTACAGTAGCAAGAAATAAAATAAAACACCCAGAAATAAACTTAACAAAAGAAGTAAACAATCTCTACAATGAAAACTATAAAACATTGATGAAAGGAAATGAAGAGGACACCATAAAAATGGAAAGATATTCCATGTTCATGCATTGGAAGAATCAATATTGTTAAAATGTCCATTCTACCCATAGCAAATCTACAGATTCAATTCAACCCCTATCAAAATATCAATGACATTCTTCATCAAAATAGAAAAAACAATCTTAAAATTTATATGGAACTACAAAAGACCAAAAATGCCAAAACTATCCTTAGCAAACATAGCAAAACTGGAGGAATCACATTACCCGACTTCATATTATACTGCAGAGCTATCGTAACCAAAACAGCATGGTAGTGACATAAAAACAGACACGTAGATCAATGGACAGAATAGAGAACCCAGAAATAAATACATAACTCTACAGTGAACTCATTTTCAACAAAGGTACAAAGAACATACACTGGGGAAAGGACAGTCTCTTCAATAAGTGGTGCGGGGAAAACTGCATATCCATATGTAGAAGAATAAAACTAGGTCCCTATCTCTTACCGTATGCACAAATCAAATCAAAATGGATTAAAAACTTAAATCTAAGACTTCAAACTATGAAACTACTAAAAGGAAACATTGGAGAAAATCTCTAGAACATTGGTCTGGGCAAAAAATTCTTGAGTAATACCACACAAACACAGGTAACCAAAATGAAAATGAATACATTGGATCACATCAAGTTAAAAAGCTTCTGCACAGCAAAGGAATTAGCCAACAAAGTGAAGAGACAACCCACAGAATGGTGGAAAACATTTGCAAACTACGTATCAGACAAGGGATTAATAACCAGAATACGTAAGGAGCTCAAACAAACTCTATAGGAAAAAAAAAATCTAATAATCTGATCCAAAAAATGGGCAAAAGATTTCAACAGACATTTCTCAAAATAAGACATACAAATGGCAAACAGGCATGTGAAAAGGTGCTCATCAACATCGCTGATCATCAGAAACATGCAAATCAAAACTACAATAAGATACTACCTCACCCCAGTTAAAATGGCTTACATCCAAAAGACAGGCAATAACAAATGCTGGCAAGGATGTGCAGAAAAGGAAATCCTTGTACATTGCTGGTGCAAAGGTAAATTAGTACAACCACTATGGAGAACAGTTTAGAGGTTCCTCAAAAAAACTGAAAATTGAGCTACTATATTATCCAGTAATCCTACTACTGGGTATATACCTCCTAAAAAAGCAAATCAGTATATCAAAGAAGTATCTGCACTCCTGTGTTTGTTGCAGCACTGTTTACAATAGCTAAGATTTGGAATCAACCTAAATATCCATCAAAGATGAGTGAATAAAGAAAATGTGATACATATACACAATGGACTACTATTCAGCCATAAAAAGGAATGAGATTCAGTCATTTGCAACACCATGGATGGAACTAGAAATCATTATGTTAAGTGAAATAAGCCAGGCACAGATAGACAAACATTGCATGTTCTCACTTATTTGTGGGATCTAAAAAATCAAAACAATTAAACTCACGGACATAGTAAAAGGATTGTTAAGGGAGGCTCAGAAGGGTCATGGGGGGTTGGCGGGGAGGTGGAGATGTTAATGGGTACCAAAAAATAGAAAGAATGAACAAGACCTACTGTTTGCTAGCACAACAGAGTGACCACAGTAAATAATAAATTGTACATTTTAAAATAACTATTAAGAGTGTATGTGGATTATTTGTAACTCAACGGATAAATGCTTGAGGGGATGGATACCCCATTCTCCATTATGTGCTTATTTCACATTGCATGCTTGTATCAAAACATCTCATGTACCCCATAATATATACACCGACTATGTACACAAAAATTAAAAATAAAAATAAATAAAAATAAAACAAAATAAATAATACTGCTAAGAATGAGTATCCACCTGATAGAGTTTTTTGAAGATTAAATGACACATACATGCAAAGTACTTAGCAAATAGTAAAATATCATGTAAATGTAATATAGAAATGCTAATATAAAACATGAGTCTGATGAAAGTAAACAAGACAGACAGGATATATCCTTTTCATAAACTCAGTAACACCTGAGCATAACATTACTGAACTGTAAACTTAAAAATGGTTACAATGGGCCAGGTGCAGTGGCTCACACCTGTAATCCCATCACATCAGGAGGTCAAGGCGGGTGGATCACCTGAAGTCAGGAGTTTGAGACCAGCCTGGCCAACCATAGCCAACATAGTGAAACCTCATCTCTACTAAAAATACAAAAATTAGCTGGGCACTGTGTTACATGCCTGTAATCCCAGCCACTTGGGAGGCTGAGGCAGGAGAATTGCTTGAACCCCGGAGGCAGAGGTTGCAATGAGCCAAGATTGTGCCACTGCACTCCAGCCTGGGCAACAGAG
>NW_012101809.1:39637-42608 GCF_000951045.1 Mandrillus leucophaeus
CTGTTAGTCTGATGGGTTTCCCTTTGTGGGTAACCCGACCTTTCTCTCTGGCTGCCCTTAACATTTTTTCCTTCACTTCAACTTTGGTGAATCTGACAATTATGTGTCTTGGAGTTGCTCTTCTCAAGGAGTATCTTTGTGGCGTTCTCTGTATTTCCTGAATTTGAATGTTGACCTGCCTTTCTAGGTTGGGGAAGTTCTCCTGGATAATATCCTGCAGAGTGTTTTCTAACTTGGTTCCATTCTCCCCATCACTTTCAGGTCACCAATCAGACGTAGATTTGGTCTTTTCACATAGTCCCATATTTCTTGGAGGCTTTGTTCATTTGTTTTTACTCTTTTTTCTCTAAACTTCTCTTCTCGCTTCATTACATTCATTTGATCTTCAATCACTGATACCCTTTCTTCCAGTTGATCGAGTTGGTTACTGAAGTGTGTGCATTTGTCACGTAGTTCTCATGTCATGGTTTTCAGCTCTGTCAGGTCATTTAAGGACTTCTCTACATTGGTTATTCTACATAGCCATTCATCAAATCTTTTCTCAAGGTTTTTAGCTTTTTGCGATGGGTTCGAACTTCCTCCTTTAGCTCAGAGAAGTTTGATCATCTGAAGCCTTCTTCTCTCAATTCGTCAAAGTCATTCTCCATCCAGCTTTGTTCTGTTGCTGGCAAGGAGCTCTGTTCCTTTGGAGGGGGAGAGGCGCTCTGATTTTTAGAATTTTCAGCTTTTCTGCACTGCTTTTTCCCCATCTTTGTGGTTGTATCTACCTTCGGTCTTTGATGATGGTGATATACAGATGGGGTTTTGGTGTGGATGTCCTTTCTGTTTGTTAGTTTTCCTTCTAACAGTCAGGACCCTCAGCTGCAGGTCTGTTGGAGTTTGCTCGAGGTCCACTCCAGACCCTGTCTGCCTGGGTATCAGCAACAGAGGCTGCAGAATAGTGAATATTGCTGAATAGCAAATGTTGCTGCCTGATTGTTCCTCTGGAAGCTTCATCTCAGAGGGGTACCTGGCCGTGTGAGGTGTGAGGTGTCAGTCTTCCCCTAGTTGGGGATGTCTCCCAGTTAGGCTACTCAGGGATCAGGGACCCACTTGAGCAAGCAGTCTGTTCATTCTCAGATCTCAAACTCTGTGCTGGGAGAACCACTACTGTCTTCAAAGCTGTCATACAGTGACATTTAAATCTGCAGAGGTTTCTGCTGCCTTATGTTTGGCTATGCCCTGTCCCCAGAAGTGGAGTCTACAGAGGCAGGCAGACCTCCTTGAGCTGCGATGGGCTCCACCCAGTTCGAGCTTCCCAGCAGCTTTGTTTACCTACTCAAGCCTCAGCAATGGTGGGCACCCCTCCCCTAGCCTCACTGCCACCTTGCAGTTAGATCTCAGACTGCTGTGCTAGCAATGAGGGAAGCTCCATGGGCGTGGGACCCTCTGAGCCAAGCGCGGGATATAGTCTCCTGGTGTGCTGTTTGCTAAGACCCTTGGTAAAGCGCAGCATTAGGGTGGGAGTGACCCGATTTTCCAGGTGTTGTGTGTCATGGTTTCCCTTGGCTAGGAAAGGGAATTCCCTTCCCCCTTGTACTTCAACTTCCAAACATTAGGCACTTTGTGAAACACAAACAAGAGTATCCCTTCCTTTCCAAATACTCCTGATTATGACTAAAAACCTCAGAAAAGGGATCAAAGGTTAATATGCATAAAACAAAAACTCATTATATATCCCTTCATTTCCAAGAAAACTTTATTTCTCAGCCTAGATTCCTAGTTTTTTTCCAGAGCCCTTCCAACTCCCAAGAAGCGAAAATTGGCAGAAGATGAGCATGATGCCATACTCCATGGTGGTAACTCATTAGCCCACCACAATATCATCAGCGTCTCACAATGCTCACTTCCATACCCTAACCACAGCCCTCTCCTATTCTAGTAAATAAAATGAGATCACTGGAAGAGCAAGCCAGGTGCTGGAAGTAACAAAGTAAATCCACTGCCAGGCCAGAATACATTCTATACCCTCCTCAATCTGATATATAGATAGATAGAGTAGATATAGATATAGATATAGATATAGATATAGATATAGATGACATAGATATAGACAGATATAGAGATAGAGATATAGAGATATCAGTTATATACAGTGATTTTTAAAACACCATGATATACTCAAGAGCAGAGATACCAGGAACAGAGATGATGAAATGTAGAGCAAATCCTCAATCATCATTATTTTATACTAAGAGGATCATTGGCTCCTATTTGGCTTTTAAATGTTATAAGCGTATTCAATATAAGCATGCAAGTATTTCTGATCAACCATATGTAGTCATCACTAAACTAAAATGATGATACTCTTAAATGGAGCAACAGTAACCACGTATTGTTGAAAACGACAGATTTTAGAATCATTAGCACTAATTCCCAAATCCTAGTTGTAAAGCTGAGACAAGTTATTTAACCCCTGCTGAACTTCAGTTTCCTCATCTTTAAAATGGCAGTATTTTATCACATGTACCCCCAAAATATGTACATCTATTATGTATCAATTTTAAAATGAATTAAATGGTGGTATTTGGAAACCTGCTTAGTAGGGCAGTTGTGAGGATTAAATGAGATAAAATATAAGGCAGAGTCCCAGTCAGATGTCAGCAAGATGGTAGAATAAGACTTTCCAGCACTCACCACCCCTATAGACACATCCATTTGAACAACTAACCACACACAAACGAACCTTCACAATAGCTAAGAAAACTACGTGACAGATTACAGCACCTAGGTATAGCACAAAAAATAAGAAAAGACATACTAAAGAGAGCAACAGGGACAATTTTACCCATGTCATCCCTCCCCCAACTCTAGGCAGCACATCATGGAGAGAGAAGGAAAGAGAAGGGAAGTGAGCAATCAGACTTTCCCTTGGACCCTGAAACTGGGTCCTCCTCAGTACAGTCCAGTGCTGGACAAGCCCCCATGGCCC
>NW_012101809.1:42658-46721 GCF_000951045.1 Mandrillus leucophaeus
AAAAAAAAAAAAAAAAAAAGTGAATTTTTTCCAAGGCCACAGCAATTTATTACCAGCTAGTAAGATAAATTTCTTGAGGAATAAAAAACAATCAAAAACAGCAAAGACCTGGTTTCAAATCTTACTAATTATGTCATTTCACACAATCCACACGTTTCTGAATCTCAGATACCTCATCTTTAAAATGTGAGTAATAATTTTTTCTCAGGGTTTAATAAATATTTAAATGAAACAAACTATATTAAACATTTAGCACGGTGTCTGGTACACAGTTAATGTTCAAAAATAACAGTTTCCAGCATTTAGTTTGAAGGTGCTTCCTCTCCTCATAATAAATCTATGAATAAATCAAAAGCACTAACTATGGTTCTCCAACGTTTTTAAAGCACAGGGTATGGGAGAAATAAAAGACATGGACTCCACTTTTATAGAGCTTGCAATTGAGTTATGATACCAAAAATAATGACAGATGGCATCATTTTATTGAAATGGCAAATCACTACTCATGACCTAACTATAGGTAAGACTCATAGTACAACACTTTAAAACCTTAATATGTACATACAATAAACTTTAGGGTTTTATAATATGAAGGTTATGATGGAAATTTTTTATATTAATGTGGTAATAACACTTAACATGAGATCTACCCTCAATTTTTACAAATAACTGTTGTTAACTAAGGTCACAAAATTCTACAGCTGATCTTAATGAATTAATTAATTATCTGGCATATGTGAAACTTTATACCCACTGGATAATAATTTCCCATTTTCCCCCTCTCCCAGTACCTGGAAACCACCATTCTACTTTTTGTTTCTATTAGTTTGACTATTTTAGATACTTCATATAAGCAAGATCACGCAATACTTGTCCTTCTGTGACTAGTTTATTTCACTTAGCATAATGTGCTCCAGGTTCATCCATGTTGTCACACATGACAAAATTGCTTTCTTTTAAAGGCTGACTAATATTCCATTGTCTATATATACTACATTTTTTATTCATTAATCCATCAATGGACATTTAGGCTATTTCCACATCTTGACTATTGTGAATATTGTTGCAAGGAACATGGGAGTACAAATATCTCTTTGAGATTTTAATTTAAATTCTCTTGGATTAAGAGGATTTCTGGATCATAGAGAATTTTAATTTTTTGAGGAACTTCCATACTGTTTTACATAGTGGCTGCACCATTTTACATTTCCATTGATAGTATAAAAGGGTTCCAGTTTCTCCACATTCTCGCCAACAGCTATCATTTTTTTAAATAATAGCTATCCTAACTGGCATGAAGTGATATCTCACTGTGGTTTAATTTGCATTTCCCTGATGATTAGTGATACTGAGCATATTTTTGTACACTTGTTGGTCATCTGTATGTCTTCTTTGGAGAAATATCTATTCAAGTCCTTTGTCCTTTTAAAAATCAGGTTACTTGGGTTTTTGCTATTGATTTGAAAAAAAATCATTGTATATTTTAGATATTAATCCCTTTATATAAATATGGTGTGCAAATATTTTCTCTCATTCCATAAGTTGTCTTTTCATTATGTTAACTGTTTCCTTTGCTGTGTAGAAACTTTTTAGTTTGATGTATTTCCACTTGTTTATTTTTGCTTTTGTTGCCTGTGCTTTGGGTGTAAGAACCAAGAAATCATTGCCAAAACTGATGTAATGAAGCTCTTCCCCTATATTTTCTTTCTTCTAGGAGTTATACAGTTTCAGGTATTACATTTAAGTCTTTAGTCCATTTTGGCTTGATTTTTGTGTATGGTGTAAAATAAGAGTCCAGTTTCATTCTTTTGCATGTGGATATCCAGTTTTCCCAACATCACTTGTTGAACGGACTGTCATTTTCCAATTGTATATTTATGGCACCCTTGTCAAAGATTATTTGACCATATATGCATTGTCTTATTTCTGGGCTCTCAATTATGTTCCTTTGGTCTATATGTCTGTTTTTATGCCCCTACTAAACTGTTTTAATTACTGTAGCTCTGTAATACATTTTGAAATAAGGACACGTAATGCCTCCAGCTTTGTTCTTTCTCAAGAATGAACAAATTGGCATTTCAAGGTCTTTTGTGATTCCAAATGAATTTTTTTGAGTTGTTTTCTCTGTTTCTGTTAAGAAAAAAAAAACAGACATTGAGATTTTGGTAGGGATTGCATTGAATCTGTAGATTTCTTTTGGTAGTATGGGCACTTTAAAAATATTAATTCTTCTAACCCATGAACATGGAATGTCCTTCCATTTATGTGTGTCTTCTTCAACTCTTTCATCAATGTTTTGTAGTTTTCAGCATAGCAGTCTTTCACCTCCTTAAGTTTATTCCTAAATATTTTACCCTCTTTGATGTTATTGTAAATGGAATTGTTTTATTTACTTCTCAGATAGCTCAATGTTAGTGTAAAGAAATGCAACTGATTTTTGTATGCTGATTTTGTATCAACAACTTTATTGAATTCATTTATTAGTTCAAAATGGTAAATTTTATATTATGTGTATTTTTACCACAAAAAAAAATTACCTGGGCAGACAGTGACCCATTACTATTAGTAACTGCCTGGCTGAAGTGTGTTCTGTATGTAGCAAAGCTATAGGCACCTGAAAACATGACATCAAATATTTTATAAGTAACTCTTTGTCCCTATAACCAGATTTCTCTTTAGGAAGTACAGTAATATTAGGATGTAAGTTTTTATAGCTCTAAAACTGATGCTGAAGAGGTACTTGGAAGTGTTTTAGCAGATATAGTAGAGATTTGGGGTCAATCTGAGTTCCTGTCTTAGCTCTGACACTTATTAGCAGTACAACCTTCAACAAGTTATTTAACATCTTTCAGCTTAAACTTCCTCATTTGTGCAATAATAAAAATGGTACCTACCTCATAAGATGGTTATGATAATTAAATAAAATGGTAGATATAATATGAATACAATGTCTGGTTCATATTCAGTGTTTTAATAAGTATCATCAGTAATAAAATAATGATTACAATGATGATGACGACAAGTAACTGGGCCATTCACTCCCTAGTCCTTATTTATAAGCAAGAACATGTAATTGTAAGAAAACAGGGTAGCTTTAGGAGCACATTATTAGCTACAGAAAGATTTTTCCCTCTATATTAACTAGATTCATATGTATGTCACACTGGTATGTCATATTTAGCTGTATAACAAAGTATCTCACATACAAAAGTACTTCCTGCCCACGTACCAATACTTGGAAACCATTTTTTAACCCATCCTCAACTACCAAATTGTCTGCTACATTTTGGCTTTTAGAAGACTCAGGCAAAAAGAAAAAAATAAGTAAAGGCAGAAAAATGAATTGTTTTCAGTTGATTTGACAGAGCCAAAAATCTAATCTGCACTAACTATTTGAAAATTAAGTTTGACTCATGCCCATGTTATTAACTCCTCAGTTTATAAGCATTATTTGATCCCAGTAAATTTTCCAAGAAAAATACAAATGTCTCCCTTTCATATTGCAACTTAAATACAAATAATTCCAAAGGATATTATCCATATAAAATCAATTACCATATCCGGTCAATTTTTCCTTTGTAATGAGTCCCTAACTATCCCTTTCTTTTCCACTGCTGCTTCACTAATATAATCATGCTCATCTCACTCCTGAATATCTTCACTAGCCTCTTTAGTCCTTCTAAGCTAGGCAACCTCACCACTATTCTATTTTGTCCTGTGAGAAGCCATGAGATAAATCTTCCTAAAATATCACACACAATTTTCTTAGTCACAATCTTTCCTTGACTCCCAATTGTTTAAAGAAAAATCAAATCCCCTCATCTTAATTCTAAAGTTAAGTCTCAGATTGTCTTGCACAACCTGATCCCAACCCCCACAACTTCATTTTTCTTATTTTTTTATTATTATACTTCATGTTCTAGGGTACATGTGTACAACATGTAGGTTTGTTACATATGTATATATGTGCCATCTTGGTGTGCTGCACCCATTAACTCGTCATTTACATTAGATATATCTCCTAATGCTATCCCTCACCCCTCCCCCCACCCCATAACAGGCC
>NW_012101809.1:52441-77943 GCF_000951045.1 Mandrillus leucophaeus
AGCAAATGTTGCTGCCTGATTGTTCCTCTGGAAGCTTCATCTCAGAGGGGTACCTGGCCGTGTGAGGTGTGAGGTGTCAGTCTTCCCCTAGTTGGGGATGTCTCCCAGTTAGGCTACTCAGGGATCAGGGACCCACTTGAGCAAGCAGTCTGTTCATTCTCAGATCTCAAACTCTGTGCTGGGAGAACCACTACTGTCTTCAAAGCTGTCATACAGTGACATTTAAATCTGCAGAGGTTTCTGCTGCCTTATGTTTGGCTATGCCCTGTCCCCAGAAGTGGAGTCTACAGAGGCAGGCAGACCTCCTTGAGCTGCGATGGGCTCCACCCAGTTCGAGCTTCCCAGCAGCTTTGTTTACCTACTCAAGCCTCAGCAATGGTGGGCACCCCTCCCCTAGCCTCACTGCCACCTTGCAGTTAGATCTCAGACTGCTGTGCTAGCAATGAGGGAAGCTCCATGGGCGTGGGACCCTCTGAGCCAAGCGCGGGATATAGTCTCCTGGTGTGCTGTTTGCTAAGACCCTTGGTAAAGCGCAGCATTAGGGTGGGAGTGACCCGATTTTCCAGGTGTTGTGTGTCATGGTTTCCCTTGGCTAGGAAAGGGAATTCCCTTCCCCCTTGTACTTCAACTTCCAAACATTAGGCACTTTGTGAAACACAAACAAGAGTATCCCTTCCTTTCCAAATACTCCTGATTATGACTAAAAACCTCAGAAAAGGGATCAAAGGTTAATATGCATAAAACAAAAACTCATTATATATCCCTTCATTTCCAAGAAAACTTTATTTCTCAGCCTAGATTCCTAGTTTTTTTCCAGAGCCCTTCCAACTCCCAAGAAGCGAAAATTGGCAGAAGATGAGCATGATGCCATACTCCATGGTGGTAACTCATTAGCCCACCACAATATCATCAGCGTCTCACAATGCTCACTTCCATACCCTAACCACAGCCCTCTCCTATTCTAGTAAATAAAATGAGATCACTGGAAGAGCAAGCCAGGTGCTGGAAGTAACAAAGTAAATCCACTGCCAGGCCAGAATACATTCTATACCCTCCTCAATCTGATATATAGATAGATAGAGTAGATATAGATATAGATATAGATATAGATATAGATATAGATGACATAGATATAGACAGATATAGAGATAGAGATATAGAGATATCAGTTATATACAGTGATTTTTAAAACACCATGATATACTCAAGAGCAGAGATACCAGGAACAGAGATGATGAAATGTAGAGCAAATCCTCAATCATCATTATTTTATACTAAGAGGATCATTGGCTCCTATTTGGCTTTTAAATGTTATAAGCGTATTCAATATAAGCATGCAAGTATTTCTGATCAACCATATGTAGTCATCACTAAACTAAAATGATGATACTCTTAAATGGAGCAACAGTAACCACGTATTGTTGAAAACGACAGATTTTAGAATCATTAGCACTAATTCCCAAATCCTAGTTGTAAAGCTGAGACAAGTTATTTAACCCCTGCTGAACTTCAGTTTCCTCATCTTTAAAATGGCAGTATTTTATCACATGTACCCCCAAAATATGTACATCTATTATGTATCAATTTTAAAATGAATTAAATGGTGGTATTTGGAAACCTGCTTAGTAGGGCAGTTGTGAGGATTAAATGAGATAAAATATAAGGCAGAGTCCCAGTCAGATGTCAGCAAGATGGTAGAATAAGACTTTCCAGCACTCACCACCCCTATAGACACATCCATTTGAACAACTAACCACACACAAACGAACCTTCACAATAGCTAAGAAAACTACGTGACAGATTACAGCACCTAGGTATAGCACAAAAAATAAGAAAAGACATACTAAAGAGAGCAACAGGGACAATTTTACCCATGTCATCCCTCCCCCAACTCTAGGCAGCACATCATGGAGAGAGAAGGAAAGAGAAGGGAAGTGAGCAATCAGACTTTCCCTTGGACCCTGAAACTGGGTCCTCCTCAGTACAGTCCAGTGCTGGACAAGCCCCCATGGCCCCAGAATGAGCCTCCAAACCTTCCCTAATGCCAAGCCAGATCCTGCAGCACTAGCTCTTGGCCTACCTAGCAGATTCAGTCTCCAGGCCCACCCTACCATGAGGATGACCCCAGCAGTCCCAGGCTTCACACTGGCCTCAGCACTAGCCTGGCCCAACAACCCCAGCAACAAGCCAGCCCCCAGAGACTCAGACTATAGGCCTGCCCCCAGGGCCAGGACAGCCCCAGTGACGTCAGATCCTAGACAATCCCCCAGCTCCAAGATGGCTCCCTGCAGCCCTAGTCATGAGCCAGCACCCTCAAACCCAGTCTGTATGCAGGCTCCTACAACAACATGCTCCAGGCCCACCAAACACCTGGCCAGTTCCTGTGGTCTCAGATTCCAATCCTACTCCAGGTTTCAGACCATCCAAGCCAGGTCAGCAACCCTGGCCTCATGTACCAAGCCAACAACTGTGGACACAGGCTCCAGAAGCCTGCCCACAGGCCTGCCCAATGCCAGACCAATCCCTGCAGCCCCATACTCCAGCAGACCCAGAATCCAGTACTGCTCAGTCAGACCCAGGATCCAGGCCCATCCCAACAGATCCCCGCTCTAGACTGGCCCCCACAGACACAGGCTTCAGGAGCTCCCTGTGGGCCCAGGTTCCAGGTCCAAGACTGAAACCAGTCCTCGAAAACCTACCATCCAGGCCAGCATCCACATGCTGAACCAACCTCCAGGCTGGCTCCAGTGGACCCAGTCTCCAGGGAAGTTCTCATGGCCCCAGGCTCCAAGGCAAGCACCCATAGCTCCAGGACCAGGTTAGCACCCATAATCTCAGGCTCCAGGCCAGTTGCCACAAACCCAGAAGCCAGGCCTGCTCCACCAGGCCCAAGGGTCCAGGCCCACGCCAGCAGACCCTGGGGACAGATATGACCCCACAGGCCAAGATTCCAGGACCACCCCTAGAAACCCAGGCTATAGGCCAGCACTTATAGACATAGATTCCAGGCCTGTCCCAGTGGATCCAGGAGCCAGGTACATCCTAGCACACTGTCAGCCCCTTACAATCCAGGTAAAGGCCCACACCAGTGCCAGGTCTCCTACATTGGACCCAGACTTCAGGCTGACGCCCATTCATACAGGCCCCAGGCATGCCTTCAAACACCTAGGCTCCAGACCCAATCCCACAAACCCAAACAATAGACCCACCCCAGTAGATCCAGGCTCCAGGTCCAACCCCATGTAACCAGGTCCTAGGCCCACACACCTGCTGACTCAGGAACCAGGCCAGCCTGCCTGATGACTCCAGCAGCAAGTCTATCCATGGACATGCCAGATAACCTTCCCAGAATCTCTGGACTGTCTCACTGCTTAAGAGCTTTCCTAGACAAAACCAGTCTGCAAAAATTCAAGTAAGTCCCTACTTCACAAAATGCACAGACAGCAATGTAAGGTAATAGGAAACATGAAAAACCTACGAAACATTAACACCACTGAAAGAATACAATAATCTCTCAATAGCTGACTCCAAAGAAATGGAGATGTATAAACAGTCTGATAAATAATGTGAAGTAATTATTTTAAGGAAGCTCAACAAACCTCAAGAAAATGCAGTAGGCCTGTAACCATCACCATGTAAACTCCATGTGTTCAACTATATGCAGATTCTTTGAATAAATATATGGAAACATTTTTTGCAGATTTGCAACAATTTGAAAAAAAGTTGCAGATGAACTGCATAGCATAGAAATATTGAAAAAAGAAAACGTTAAGTACAGCATGAATTCATAAAATATATGTAGATAGTAGTCTATGTTATTTACTGCCATAAAAGATATGCAAATCTTTATGTGTTAATATTTATTAAAACTTTGCAGCCATAAAAAAGAATGAAATGTCCTTCACAACAACATGTATAGAGCTGAGGCCATTATCCTAAGTGAACCAACTCAGAAACAGAAAATCAAATGCTGCATGCTCTCACTTATAAATGGAAGCTAAACAATGGATTCACATGGTCATAAATATGTAAATAATAGACACCAGGAACGCCAAAAGCAGGGAAGGTGGGAGGGAAGTAAGGGCTGAAAAATTACTTATTGGGTACAATGTTCACTATTTGGGTACTGGGTACTCTAGAAGCCCAGTCCCTACCAGTATGTATGTAATATGCCTATATAACAAAGAACGTGTAGCTCCTGAATCTAAAATAAAATTAAAAATTAAAAAAAAAATAGACCAGATCTGGTCTGAATAATTTTTAAAAGAAAAAAAAAAATAGGCCGGGCGCAGTGGCTCACACCTATAATCCCAGCACTTTGGGAGGCTGAGGTGAGTGGATCATGAGGTCAGGAGTTCAAGCCTGGCCAAGATGGTGAAAGCCCATCTCTACTAAAACTATAAAAATTAGCCAGGCGTGGTGGCAGGAGCCTGTAATCCCAGCCACTTGGGAGGCTGAGGCAGGAGAAATGCTTGAACCCGGGTGGCAGAGGTTGCAGTGAGTCGAGATCACACCACTGCGCTCTAGCCTGGGCAACAGAGTGAGACTCTGTCTCATAAAAAAAAAAAAAAAAAAACTCATTTTCTTGGATTTCATGTGAAATTTCACACACATAAAAATAATTATCAAAACCTACACAAACACAGACTGGACATGCCAATTCACAGTCAAAAGAAATGTAAAAAATATATAAAATGCAGTATTAAATCATAACTGCATAAAATTAACTGTTGTACATACCATACTAGTATATTAATTTTGTAGCCACCTGCTATTGCTATGCAGTAAGTTCAAGTCTTGGGAGCACCCACCTAAAATGCCATGTGATGCTAATCATCTCTGCATGAGCAATTTGTCTCTCCAATAAACTACATATGGCAGTAAAAAGTGATCTCTTGTGGTTCTCACATATTTTCCACCATGTTTAGTGCAACGTTGCAAACTTTGACTAACATCATGGGACTCATATGAAGTGCCACTGGTGATGCTGGAAGTGCTCCCAAGAAGCAGAGAAAAGTCATGACATTACAAGAAAAATTGCTTGATACACACTGTAGATTGAGGTCTGCAACTGCAGATGTCCACCATTTCAAGATAGATAAATCCAGCATAAAGATCATTATAAAAACAGAATAGGAAATTTGCGAAGCTGTCAGTGCAGCTACAACAGCAGGTGTACAAAAACCATGCACATTTGCAAAAAACAAAATATGTGTTAATCTACTGTTCCATAAGGCTTCTAGTCAACAGAAGGCTATTAGTACTTATGTTTTTCATAAATAAAGTTATGCATGTGCTGGGCACAGTGTCTCAAGTAAGTAATCCCAGCAATTTGAGAGGCCAAGGCAGGTGGATCGCTTGAACCAAGGAATTCAAGCCTAGCCTGGGCAACATGGCAAAATCCAATCTCCACAAAAAAATTAGCCAAGGATGGTGGCATGCGCTATGGTCTCAGCTACTTAGGAGGCTGAGGTAGCAGGATCGCTTGAGCCCAGGAGGTCAAGGCTGCAGTGGTTGACACAGCAAGACCCTGCCTCAAAAGAAAAAAAAGAAAAAAAGGTTATGCATGGAGTTGTGAATGCATGGGGAACTGGCACTCCTAACCCCCACGTTGTTCAAGGGTCAATGGCAAAAAGAAACAAATTAAATCTGGAAACCAATAAATGACCAAAATTATAAATATAACAGAGAAATTGAAATTTTCTTTTAAAATTAAACATAAATTCTGGAGCTTAAAAAATACAATGGGCCAGGCACGGTGGCTCAAGCCTGTAATCCCAGCACTTTGGGAGGCCGAGATGGGTGGATCACGAGGTCAGGAGATCAAGACCATCCTGGCTAACGCAGTGAAACCCCGTCTCTACTAAAAAATACAAAAAACTAGCCGGGCGAGGTGGTGGGCACCTATAGTCCCAGCTACTCGGGAGGCTGAGGCAGGAGAATGGCGTAAACCCGGGAGGTAGAGCTTGCAGTGAGCTAAGATCCAGCCACTGCACTGCAGCCTGGGTGACAGAGTGAGACTCCATCTCAAAAAAAATAATAATAATACAATGAATGAGCTGAAAAATGCAATAGAGAGCCTCAACAGCAGAACTGATCAAGCAGAAGATAGAATCAATGAACTCAAAGACTGGCTATTTTAAAATATATAACCAGAGGAGAAAAGTGTAAAAGAATGAAGAAAGTTTACAAGATTCATAAGACAGCATCAAAAGGACAAATTTTTTAGGTATAAGAGTTCAAAAAGGATAAGAGGAAGACTAGGAAAGAAAGCTTATTTTAAAAAATAATAGCAGAATATTTTCCAAATCTAGAGAAAGATATAAATATCCAGGCACAGGAAAGTCAAAGATCTTTAATCAATTGCAATCCAAACAAGACTACAAGGTATTTTACAATCAAACTGTTAAAAATCAAAGATAAAGAGAGAATTCTGAAACCAGCAAAAGAAAAGAAGCAAATGACATATAAGGGAGTTACAAAAAGGCTAGCAGAAGACTTCTCAGCAGAAACTTTACAGGCCAGGAGAGAGAAGGATGACATATTTGAAGTGCTAAAAGAAAAAAATACCCAATCATGAATACCGTACCCAGCAAAGCTGCCTTTCTGAAATAAAAGACTTTCCCAGACAAATAAAGGCTAAAGAACTCATCATCACCAGACCTGTCTTTTAAGAAATGCTAAAGGGAGTTCTGAAAGAAAAAGATACTAACCTACTAATGTATAAAACTCACTGGTAAAAGTGAGTCAAATTCAGAAAAATACTGTAATGATAGTATGTGAATACTTTATATCTTTAGTGTAATGCTTACAAGACAAAATTACTAAAAGTACTAAAAATAATAATGGCCATAATAAAGGAATCTTAACAATAAAAGTTTTTAAAGAATATGCAATATACAAAGATATAAATTGTGACATCACAAACATAACATGTGGAGGGAGTAGAGTGAAGGTGTTGAGTTTTTTATGTGATCGCAGTTACTACAGTTTTAAAAAGCCTAAAATAACTATATTTTTATGTAAGCTTCATTCTGAATACAAAGCAAAAACCTATAGTAGGTATAATAGCCACTCCCCACCGTATTCACAAGGGATCCAGTTCAAGATCCCCAGCAGATGCCTGAAACCACACATAGTACCAAACCATATATATATAAAATACATATATATAATATATGTATAATGTTTTCTCTTATACATACATACCTATGATAAAGTTTAATTTATAAATTTGGCACAGTAAGAGATTAACAATAACTAATAATAAAATGGAACAATTATAACAATATACTATAATTTATTATAGTATAATTATATCATAATATAAGAAGCTATAGTATAATAAAATAGTATTATAACAAATTATACTATAATAAAATTCAAATTTGTGAATGTTTTCTTCATCTTTCTCTCTCTCTCAAAATATCTTATTGTAATGTACCATAGTAACTGAAAGTTCAGAAAGCAAAATGATGGATAAAAAGGAACTATTGTACACAAAAGATCAAAAAGGTATCAAAGCAAAACACTATAAAAAAATCATGTAATCAGAAATGAAGACAAGACAGGAAGAAAGAAACAAACAAAACTACCAGAAAATGTTAACAAAATCTCAGTAGTAAGTCCTTACCTATCAATAGTTACCCTGAATATAGATGAATTACATTGTCCAATCAAAAGGCATTAGAGTGGCTAGGTACAGTGGCTCATGTGTGTAATCACAGCACTTTGGGAGGCCAAAGCAGGCAGATTTCTTGAGCCCAGGAATTTAAGACCAGCCCAGGCAACATGGCAAAACCCCATCTCTACAAAAAACATAGAAAATTAGCCAGGCAAGATGATGCGCGCCTGTAGTCCCAACTATATGAGAGGATGAGGTGGGAGGATCACTGAGCCCAGCAGGTCAAGGTTACAGTCAGCCGTGATTACACCACTGCACTCCCACCTGGGTGACACAGTGAGATCCAGTCTCAAAAAAAAAAAAAAAAAAAAAAAGACATAGCGTGACTGAATGGATTAAAAAACAATACTCAACTATATGCTGCCTACAAGAGATTTACTTCTCCTTTAAGGACACACAGGCTGAAAATGGAGGGATGAGGACACCTACTCCATGCAAAAGGAAACCAAAAGAGAAGAGAGGTAGCTATAACTTAGATCAAGTAGACTTTAAGTCAAAAGCTGTTAAATGAGACAAAAAAGGTCATCAAACAATGATAAAGCAATAAATTAATGAAGAACATATAATGGTTATAAACATCTGTGCAACAAACATTGCAGTACCTAAATATATAAAGCAAAAATTAATATACCTCAAGGGAGTGATAGATAAGTACAATAATAGTAGGGTACTTCGATAACCCACCTTCAGCAAGGGACAGATTATCCAGAGAGAAAATTAATAAGGAAAAACTGGACTTGAACAATACTACAAACCAAATGGGCATAACAGACATATATAAAACATTCCATCCAATAGCAGCAAAACACACATTCTTCTTGAGCACATAGGGAAAATTCTCCAGGATTGGTCATATATTAGGCCACAAACAAATCCTAACAAATTTAAGAAGACTGAAATCATAGCAAATATATTTTCCAACCACAAGAGTATAAAACTAGAAACTAGTAACAGGAGGAAATTCAGAAATTTCACAAATACATGGTAATTAAACAACATGCTGCTAAATAACCAATGGATCAATGGAGAACTTAAAAGGCAATTTTTAAAATATTGTAAGACAAATAAAAATGGAAACACAATATACCAAAACTTATGGGAAGCAGCAAAAGCAGTATTAAGATGCAAGTTTATAGAAATAAATGCTTACAGTGGAAAACAAAAGATTTTAAATAACCTAACATTATGCCTGAAGGAACTAGAAAAAAAGAACAAACTAAGCCCAAAGTTAGTAGAAGGAGGGAAATAATAAAGATCAGAGCAGAAATAATAAAATAGTGACTAGAAAAACAACGGAAAATATTACTACAACTAAAAGGTATTTGTTTGTTTGTTTTGAGATGGAGTCTCGCTCTGTCACCCAGGCTGGAGTGCAGCGGCATGATCTTGGCGCACTGCAACCTCCATCTCCCGGGTTCAACCGATTCTTCTGCCTCAGCCTCCCAAGTAGCTGGGACTACAGGCGCATGCCACCATGCCCGGCTACTTTTTCTATTTTTAGTGGAGACAGGGTTTTACATATTGGTTAGGCTGGTGTCGAACTCCTGACCTCGTGATCCACCAGCCTCAGCCTCCCAAAGTGCTGGGATTACAGGCATGAGCCACTGCGCCCAGTCTAAGAGCTGTTTTTTGAAGATAAAATCAACAAATCTTTAGCTAGACTAAGAAAAAAGAGAAAAAACTAAAATAAATAAAATTATAAATAAAACAGGAGGCATTATAACTTGTACCACAGAAATACAAAGATCCTAAGAAACTACCAAGAGCGATTATATTCAAGCCAATTGAATAACCTGGAAAAAGTGGATAAATTTCTAGACACATACAACCTACCAAGACTGAATCATGAAGAAATAAAAAATCTGAACAGATCAATAATGATTAAGGAGATTTAATCAGAAATAAAAGTTCTCTCCTCAAAGAAAAGCCCAGGATCCGACAGCTTCCCTGCTAAATTCTACCAAACATTTAAAGAACTAATACCGATCCTTCTCAAATGCTTCCAAAAAATTGAAGAGGGAATACTTCCGAACTCATTTTATGAGACCAGAATTACCCTGATATGAAAGTCAGACAATGATACTACAAGAAAAGATAATTATGAGCCAATATCTCTGATGAATATAGTTGAAAGATTCCTCAACAAAATGCTAACAAACTGAATTCAACAGCACATTAAGAGAATCATTCACCATGGCCAAATAGAATTTATCCCAGGGATACATGGATGATTCGTCATACACAAATCAATAAATGTGTTACACCAATGGGGACAAAAAACTTATGATCATCTCAACAGACGTAGAAAAAGCATCTGACAAAATTTTACACCCTTTTATGATACAAACTCTCCACAAATTAAGCATAGAAGGAATATACCACCACACAATAAAGGCCATATATGACAAACTCACAGCTAACATTATACTCAACAGTGAAAAGTTGAAAGCTCTTCTGCTAAGATGAGGAATAAGATAAAGATGCCCTCTCTCACCACTTCTATTCAATATGAAATGGAAGTCCTAGACAGATCAATTAGGCATAAAGAAGAAATAAAGGCATCCGAGTTGGAAAGGAAGAAGTTAAACTGTCCCTCTTTGCAGACATAATCTTATATCTAGAAAACTCTAAGATTCAACCAAAAAACTGTTGGAACAATATACAAATTCAGTAAAGTTGCAGGATACAAAATCAGCATACAAAACTCACAAGCATTTTTGTACACTAACAATGAACTATGCATAAAAAAGAAATGAAGAAAACAATTCTATTTATAATAGCTACAAAAAAAAATAAAATACTTGAGGAATAAATTTAACCAAACACATAAAAGACTCATACACATAAGAGCTATCCCATGTTCATGGATTCAAAGAATAAATATCATTGAAATATCCATACTGTCCAAAGAGATCTACAGATTCAATGCTGTCTCTAACAAAATCCCAATTGTATTTTTCATAGATTTAGGAAAAAATCCTAAAATTCATATGGAACCCCAGAAGACCCCAAACAGCCAAAACAATCTTGAGCAAAAAGAACTAAGCTGGAGGTCTTACACTACCTGATTTCAAAATATACAACAAAGCTTTCATAATAAAGAGAAAAAAAATATGGTACTGGCATTAAAAAATGACACATGTACCAATGGAACAGAACCAAGAGGCCAGAAATGGAGTCACACATTACACTCAACTGATTTTTGACAAAATTGCCAAGAACAGGCAATAGGGAAAAGACAGCCTCTTCAATAAATGGTGTTGAGAAACTGGATATCCACATACAGAAGAATGCAATTAGACCTTTATCTCACATCTTATATAAACATCAACTCAAAATGGTTTAAAGGGTTAAATTTAAGACCTGAAACTATAAAACTATTAGAAGAACACATACAGGAAAAGCTCCATGACATTGGCCTGGGCAATAATTGTTTGGATATGAACAGGCAACAAAATAAAAATTTGACAAATGGGATTACATCAAATTAAAAAGCTTCCGAACAGCCAAGGAAACAATCAACACAGGGAAGAGACAACCAAAAAATGAGAAAATATTTGCAAACCATACATCTGATAAGTAGTTAATATTCAAAATATATAAAGAACATAACTCAATAGCAAGAAAACAAGTATTTTTAAATGGGCAAAGTCATTTCACAAAAGAAGATGGACGAATGGCCAACAAGTATATGAAAAAATGTTCAATGTCACTAATGATCAGGGAAATGCAAATTAAAACCATAGTGGCATCATCTCACATCTGTTAGAATAGCTATTATCAAAAAGACAAAAGATAATAAATGTTGGTGAGGGTGTAGAGAAAAGGAAACCCTTGCATACTTGGTGGGAATGCAAATCAGTAGAGCCATTATGGAAAACAGTATGGAAGTTCCTCAAGAAACTAAAAATCCAGCAATCCCACTACTAGATATATATCCATAGGAAATGAAATCACTATGTCAAAGAGATAGCTGCACTTTCATGTTCACTGCAGCATTATTCACAATAGTCAAAATAAAGAACTCACTTAAGTGTCCATCAACAGATAAATAAAGAAAATGTGGTATATATACATATATAACAGAAGATTATTCAGCCTTAAAAAGGAAGGAAATCCTGTCATTTGCAATAACAGGGATGAACCTAGGGGACATTAGGGTAAGCGAAATAAACCAGGCACAAAAAGACAAATACTACACAATCTCACTTATATTTATGAACCCGCAGAAGCAGAGAGTAAAATGGTGGTTATTGTGGGGCAGAGGGTTGGGTATTGCTCAAAGGATACAAAATTTCAGTTATAAAAGAATACCTTCAAGAGAGCTACTGTACAACATAATGACTATGGTTAGTAACAATATTCTGTAAAATCGCTAAGAGAATCGATTTTAAGTGTTCTCACCACAGAAAAATTTAAAAGTATGTGTGGTAATACATATGTTAATTAGCTCCACTGAGCCATTCCACAAGGTATACATATTTTAAAACATCATATTGTAAATAATATAGAATGTTTTTGTCAATTAAAGAAATAAAGTGCTTTGCAGAGGGTAGATGCTCAAGAAATGTTTATTCCCTTCCTTTCAAAGAAATTAGGGCCACTGACTCCAATTAGGAGGTTACCATTTTAGCATAAGGCCTGGAATAGGACAAAAACAGACCAAAGGCAAAGTGAGAAATACCAAAAGCAGTTGAACAGGTAGGAAAGAGAATTGGCACTGTATCAAAAAAGCTTCATTATACTCGAACTAAAAGAAACATTCTCTTACAGAAAAAACTGAGTCTCAAAATAAGAATGAAATTTTTTTTCTATCTTAAGAAAAAATAAGACTTCCAAGGTAAGTCCAAAATGCAGAGAAGAGAAAAAATACCCTTGGAATAAAATATTCTGGGTCATTACACTTCAACAAGAAGAAAAAAAAAATTCTCTAAAGAGTTCAACATTGATGATCTGCTTCATAAACAATCTCTGATAAAGAATCATACAATTATTATAGAGACCACCTCTAGCCATAGGTTCCATCCTTCTGTGTCCAGGATCATAATGTCCATGACCAAAAGAAAGCATTATCATATTTCACTGAGCATTTGGCAAAAAAACAAAAAACACCATTTTCTTTGAGGCATTCACACCCACACGCAACTTCAGTTTGAGGCATATGTCTTATGCAGTGTCACTGTCAATTCCCAGAGCCATTAAGAGGCATAGAAGGCTTATGTTCTCCCTTGAGTATTTGTGCTCTGGGTTCACCTTTTTAGTAAAAAAAAAAAAATTCAAATGAGGCATTAAGAATTATGTACCAAGTCAAACTGCCCACCAATGGGCAGAGGTGGGGGAGCACAGATGTGAAATCCTGGCTCTGTTCCTCATAATCTTAATGTGGCCTTATGCAAGTCTGAGCCTCAATTTCCTCTTCTACAAAATGGGAATAATAACAGAATCTATCTCTCAGAGACATCATGAAAATTAAATGAGATATTATCAAATTAAAAAACATTTGTTCTTGAAAGGACATGCTCAAGGAAGTAAAAAGAACCCACAGAATAAGGGAAAATTTTTGTAAATCATATATTTGATAAAGGACTTATATCTAGAATATATGAAAACTCTTACAACTCAAAAATAAAAAGACAAATAACTGAATTTTAAAAGGGAGAATCTGAAGAGACATTTCTCAAAAGAAGATACACAAATGGTCAAAAAGTACAGGAAAAGATGCTCAACATTATTAGCCATCGGGGAATAAAAATCAAAACCATGATGAGATACCATTTCACACCTACTAGGATATCAAGAATCAAAAAGAGAGCCAATAATAACAAATGTTGGCATGGATGTGGAAAAACTGGCACCCTCATACCCTGCTGGTTCAAATGTGAACCAGTATAGCCATTGAGGGAAACAATTTGTCATTTTCTCAAAGAGGATAGAATTACCACATGACCCAGCATATATTCCTACTCCTTGGTATATACTCAAGAGAAGGGAAAACATATGTCCACACAAAACTTGTATACAGATTTTCAGAGCAGCATATTCATAACAGCCAAAAAGTCCATTAAGCTAATAAATGGTTAAATGAAATGTGGTATATCCATACAGTGGAATATAATTTAGTAATAAAAGGAAATGAAATACTAATAATGTGCTACAACAAGTATTAACTTTGAAAACTCTATTAACTTGAAGAAGACAGTCATAAAAATGGGATCTAATTAAGCTAAAGAGTGTCTACACAGCAAAAGAAACTATCATCAGGGTGAACAGGCAACCTACAGAATGGGGGAAAATTTTTACAATCTGTCCATCTGGCAAAGGTCTAATATCCAGAATCTACAAGCAACTTAAACAAATTTACAAGAAAAAAAACCAACCCCATCAAAAAGTGGGTGAAGGATATGAACAGACACTTCTCAAAAGAAGACATTTAAGTGGCCAACAAACATGAAAAAAAGTTCAACATCACTGATCATTAGAGAAATGCAAATCAAAACCACAGTGAGATACCATGTCACATCAGTCAGAATGACGATTATCAAAAAGTCAAGAAACAACAGATGCTAGTGAGGCTGTGGAGAAATAGTAACGCTTTTACACTGTTGGTGGGAATGTAAATTAGTTTAACCACTGTGGAAGACAGTGCACCGATTCCTCAAGGATTTAGTACCAGAAATACCATTTGACTCAGCAACACCATTGCTGGATATATATCCAAAGGAATATAGATCATTGTACTATAAAGACACATGCACACACGCATATGTTTACTGCAGCACTATTTACAATAGAAAAGACATGGAACCAACCCAAATGCCCACCAATGACAGACTACATAAAGAAAATATGGTACATATACACCATGGAATACTATGCAGCCATAAAAAGGAATGAAATCATGTCCTTTGCAGGGACATGGATGAAGCTGGAAGCCATCATCCTCAGCAAACTAACACAGGTTCAGAAAACCAAACACCACATGTTCTCACTCATAAGTGGGAGTTGAACGAGAACACATGGACACAGGGAGGGGAACATCACACACCAGGGTCTGTCGGGGGTTTGGGGGCGAGAGGAGGGCGAGCATCAGGACAAATAGCTAATGCATGCAGGGCTTAAAACCTAGATGACAGGTTGATGCAGCAAACCACCATGCCACATGTATACCTAGGTAACAAACCTGCACTTTCTGCACATGTATCCTGGGAATTTGAAGTAAAATAAAATTTTAAAAAGTCAGTCACAAACGACTACATGTTGTTTGATTCCCATCAATACGAAATATCCAAACTAAGCAAACCCATAGAGACAGAAAGTAGATTAGTGGTTGCCTAAGGCTGGGATGGAAAAGTTACGAGGAAATGGCCAAGGAGTGAGAGTTTTCTTTTTGGGCTAATGAAAATGTTCTAAAATTGACCATGGCAATGGCTGCACAACTCTAACTCTAAGAAAAGCCACTAAATGGTAAACTTTAAATGGTATGTGCATTGTATAGGATGTGAATTCTATCTCAATAAAGCTGTTTTTAAAGGAAGGTTAAATAAGACAAATACTTGTAAAGTGTTTTGCACAGTGCCTAGCACCTTGGAAGTGCTCAATAAATGTAGTCTGATAATGTTGCTGATATCGTTGCTACTTCCAGAAGAAAATACGTTTAATCTAAAAAATGTTTGTCATGCATGTAATTGATGAGAGTAACCTGGTCCTTTAATCTCAAAATTATAAAACCATTCTGAAATGCAGAGGAAGCTTTATAAGACTATCAGCAATAGTCTAATAACCTAAATTCTTTTCTTTTTTTTTTTTTTTTTTCTGAGACGGAGTTTCACTCATTGCCCAGGTTGGAGTGCAGTGGCATGATCTTGGCTCACTGCAACCTCCACCTCTGGAGTTCAAGCGATTCTCCTGCCTCTCCTGAGTAACTGGAATTACAAGCACCTGCCACCATGCCCGGCTAATTTTTTGTATTTTTGGTAGACACGGGGTTTCTCCATATTGGCCAGCTTGTCTTGAACTCTTGACCTCAGGTGACCTGCCCGCCTCGGCCTCCCAAAGTGCTGGGATTACAGGCATGAGCCACTGCACCCATCCTAACCTAAATTCTTATAAACATTTACAACAATCAGAGATAATAACAACTGTAAATTTGTCTGGTGACACCTGTGAAGTCCTCCTCAACCATCTCAGGTAAAGTTTACTGCTTCTTCCTCTATAATTTCTACTATATCATTATCTAATCTATATGTCTTTTTTTTCCACTAAAGTGTAAGTTCTATCAGGACAAGACAATGTCTCATTCATTTTTGTATCCTATAAGGACAGCAAGTGCAATGCTGATATATAGTAGGTGCTTAATTGAATGAACATGTATCTGTGAAAATTCATGGTTATCTTATCATTTCTTATCTATCTGAACTCCTGTTTCAGCCCCCTTTAAGAAAGGAAGAAAGGGTTTGATAACTGACCAATTTAATTACAATCACATCTTTTCCTAACAGATTAAAACACCTGAACAAGTGAAGTTTTACTAGTTTCACCACAGTCTTGAAGTCCCAAGCATTCTCAAGAATAGAAAAATAACCCATAACAGTTTATTTAAACCCTAGGAAAGCCTATGATAGCCCTAGCAAAACACTGAGAAGCTGATATAATCAGCCTGTGATCCCCACCATCACTAAAGCAAAATGCAAGGGCAGCCCCTCCCAGCTCCCCATGTTGTTTCTGCCTTTCCGTGAATATTTTCTCCTCTGGTTACCGTAAGTAGTAACATTAGTATCTAGTACCAAGCTTTGCTGTTGCAAACTTCCAGGTAATGCCCTCCTCCTGATTAGAAATTCGCCATCGTATTTCTTTTTTTTTTTTTTTTTTTTTTGAGACGGAGTCTCGCTCTGTCGCCCAGTCTGGGGTGCAGTGGCTGGATCTTAGCTCACTGCAAGCTCCGCCTCCCGGGCCCACGCCATTCTCCTGCCTCAGCCTCCCAAGTAGCTGGGACCACAAGCGCCCACCACTGCGCCCGGCTAATTTTTTGTATTTTTAGTAGAGACGGGGTTTCACCGTGTTAGCCAGGATGGTCTCGATCTCCTGACCTTATGATCCACCCACCTCGGCCTCCCAAAGTGCTGGGATTACTGGCGTGAGCCACTGCGCCTGGCTGCCATCTTATTTCTTACCAGATACCCTGGTGATTCAAATGCACATTAAAAGTTTAGGCATTTTTGCCGTAAGAGCTGGCTGTGCCTGGCTTTAGATTCAAGCTGGCTATACTTGGGCTCTAGAGTTGAACGCCACTACAGACCAGCTG
Source organism: Mandrillus leucophaeus (assembly GCF_000951045.1). NCBI lineage: Eukaryota > Metazoa > Chordata > Mammalia > Primates > Cercopithecidae > Mandrillus > Mandrillus leucophaeus. The sequence goes on from NW_012101809.1 coordinate 69,427, forward strand.
AAGTGCATTTGGCAAATCACTTCACCCAGAGGGTCTTACCCTGTGTGCACTTTAGAACTACCTGGGGAGATTTTTTAAAACCACAATGCCTAAGCTCCACCCTAGAGATTGATTGAATTGGCCTAGGACCCAGTTTTTGTTGTTGTTGTTGTTGTTGTTGTTGTTGTCGTCGTCGTCCTGCTGCTGCTGCTTGTTCATTTTTGAAACAACCTCTGTCACCCAGGCAGGAGTGCAGTGGCATGATTATGTCTCACTGCCTCACACTCTAAAGCAATCCTCCCGCCTCAGCCTCTCAAGTAGCTAGGGCTACAGGTGTGTGCCACCAAGCCCAGCTAACTTTTTGTTTAGTAGAAACCGGGTCTCCCTATGTTGCCTAGGCTGATCTCAAACACCCTGGCCTCAAGTAATCCTCTTGGCTTAGCCTTCCAAAGTTCTGGGACTTCAGGTGTGAGCCACTGTGCCTGTGCCCAGTATTTTTTAAAGCTCCCCTAGCTAATACTAATGGACAGCTAGAATTGGGAACCACTAATTAACTTCTATAAGCTTCTATCAAATGGGACAATTAATAATACCTGCCTCGTGGGGGGGGTGTGAAAACCAAATCTGATCACCTTTGAAAAGCTCTTGGTCCCGTACTTGTGACATTTAAGTGATCAACAAATGGTAGTTATTATTATAATACCTGGAAACTCGAAATGAATGCAACAGCAGGGATAAAAAAAACAGGCTCAGATTGCACTAGTCTGGTCTCATCCTACAGGTAGGTAACTGCCACATTCAAAGAATACATTATCTCCAAGGACAAGTTTGCCCCTTACCTGACACTCTGAGTTTCCTTGAAGCTTTCTGAAGGAAACTGAGAGTGTCAGGTAAGGGGCAAACTACCTCTGCAAGGTGTCAGAAAGGCCAGCACCTTCATTTGGAATTTATTGATGGAAGGTGGGGAAGCATGATTTCAGCAAGTCTGTAACACAGGAAATCCCCCTTACCACACCTTCCTGATTTACACTGATTCTTGATACACACCACATGTGTCCTCAACTCTCTTTTCCCTCCCCCTAAGTTTTCAATCATTCTGTTCCACATTTAGGTGATGAAAACTTAAAACCTGTGGTTATAACTTCTATGAGAAATTTCATTTTGAAAGCTTGCTAAATTTCAACTTTATTGCCATGAGAAAAACAAAAGAAACAAAAGACCTCAGTCATTCACTGACACAAAAACCCCAAGTGAAGACATTTCATGAGTGTAAGTTTTCTGCTGCAAGTTGTTGAAAATCCTGACTTTTGGACAGGGGTGCCATTCATTTGCTTCTACAAATGTTCTATGAAACAATAGCGCTTATTTTTCTAATAGTTTTAGGTTACATGTTTAGTTTCATGTATGGATTTTAATTTGGCTAAGCCCAGCCTGTAGATCCTTTTGAATCTACATCTCACAGGATTTACCCTAAGTCTACTTTTCCAAGGAGATTCGTAATGGCCAGGCAAATAAGTCCATGATCTGCTTTTCTAACAATTACAAGGAAATAAACACCCAGATGAGAATAACATACTTATCAGGCCACTGAGAGATAACCAAAGATTTACCTCAATGGTGATTATGTTCATTTTTTAAAGTGTGCATGGCTTAGTGACTAAGTCACCAGAAAGCTCAAGTTCTTTTTCCACTCCTCTGCTTATTCACTATGGGCCTCCTCTGCAGTAAAGGAAACAGACTCTTCCTCCCTCTCACTGGGTGCAGTGTGATAGCTAATGAGTGTCTGCATTTCAAAGGCTTTTAGAATCTTTTTGGAAGTTTCTGAAGTGATTTTGGTATCCCATAGACTGCTCTCAAATAGTGCTCCTATTCTCTGGACTGGTTTCTTGGGTTCGGGACCTACTGTAAAAGGGGTCTGGGATTCAAGTCCTAAGTCTCCAAGAATGGCATTCTACAGCTTCTTCAGGAGTCTGTCAATGAATGACAGTTCAAAAACATGGAAGTAAACTCACCCCTGCACACATACAAGCACACATGGCCTCTCTCAGAAACTCTAGCCTCCCAGAGAACCTGTTTCAGATTGGCCCAACCACCCGCAAACCACAAGTACCTACCCCAGTTCACTTCAGAGGAGTGGAGGGATTACTTTTAGCTGTTAAACTTCATTTAAGAATGTCATGCTTAAAGGTGTAAGTACTGAGTTCTAATCCCAGCTCTCCTACTTAAAAGCCCTGTTACTTTGAGCAAATTCCTTGAGTCTGTTTTCTCAGTTATAAAATGGAGATGCCAATTTAAAATAAGATTACTGTACTGTGAAAATCAGAGGAGTTTTTACAATCTTTAAATATTACAGATGTAGAGTGTAATTATTTTTCTCCTGAAAACAACTGGCTAGGGAGCTATTAAAAAATGGTGACCTTCTGCCTTCTTTATTCTCTTTCTAACTAAACATTATCCGAGGTATTTAAAAATCTTTCTCTGTGAGCTGACTAGTATTCAAATTCGCAGAGCACCTTTAACGAGATGAGTGATATTCAAAGAGAATCAAAAATTCCTGAGCCAGGATTTCTTACAAATGACATAGTGATATACTATTTCAGCCAAAAATCAAAATAATGTCAGTGTCACTTTCTATCTGCATCCAAAACTTTACAAAGCACTTGTTTTATTAAAGGATATCATATTTTGATGCAAAAGGTTTTGCTATCGCCATGTTTGTGACACTTACCCAAAGAATGTACTATAGTTAAAAGGATTAGGATGGATAATGGTGTTTAAAGAGATGTTACAGGGAAAGAATTAATTGAGATCAGAGAAATATGATACTACAGCACAAATAACAAACAAATAACTTGTTAAAAAAAAAAAGTACCGATGAAAGAGAATAAACAACAGTTCCTCTGCATATATTCTTTACCCACTGAAAAGCAGACCATAATTACCAACTATAAGGTTATCTACACAAGCAAGTTTTATAACAATGTGATTCTATCTATATACTTTAAAATGTATATACTTCTGTGTGCATAGCAAATGATCCGAAAAGATACGTGTCAGACTGTTGAAAGTGGTTATACCTATGGAGTAGAATTGGGGATGGAGGCCAGGTGTGGTGGTTCACGCCTGTAATCCCAGCACTTTGGGAAGCTGAGGCAGGCGGATCACGAGCTAAAGAGATGGAGACCATCCTAGCCAACACAGTGAAACCCTGTCTCTACTAAAAATACAAAAATTAGTTGGGCGTGGTGGCGCGTGCCTGTAGTCCCACCTACTCTGGAGGCTGAGGCAGGAGAATCTCGTGAACCCGGGAGGCGGAGGTTGCAGTGAGCTGAGATTGTGCCACTGCACTCCAGCTCCAACCTGGTGACAGAGTGAGACTCCGTCTCAAAAAAAAAAGTAGGGATGGAATATAAAAGGAGGTTTTCACTTTTTTTTTTTTTCTTGACGGAGTTGCACTCTTGTTGCCCAGGCTGGAGTGCAATAGCTCACTGCAACCTCCACCTCCCAGGTTCAAGCGATTCTCTCGCCTCAGCCTCCCAAGTAGCTGGGATTACAGGTGCCTGCCACCACGCCCAGCTAATTTTTGTATTTTTAGTAGAGATGGGGTTTCACCATGTTGGCCTGGCTGGTCTCAAACTCCTGACCTCAGGTGATACACCCGCCTCAGCCTCCCAAAGTGCTGGAATTACAGGCGTGAGCCACCGCGCTTGGCCAGCTTTCACTTTTTATTTGATGTACATATTATTTAATGACAGTATTCATGTGCATGCAATACATTGATAATAAAATAAATAAAAAGCATAAATCTGTAAAAGTATAAGAAGTTAAGCAAAAACTACAGTGGAAGAGAGGTTATTAGCATATTAGCTACCAAATCATTGAGAAATAACCAGTCAACAAGTACTTACTGAAGAGCTACTACATAAAAGGCACTTTACTAGATTGTAGAAACTACAGAAATGTTACAATCACTACTCTCGCAGTGCCCTATAATCTAGGAGTAGAGCCACGTTTACATGAACATTCACAAAATACCTGAGAACATAAAGCAGAATATGAAAATAGCCACAAGAGTGATTTTCAGACAATAAGTATTTTAGAAACTCAGGCTCAATAAGTGTTTCATAAATGAATTAAACACTTTGAGCTAAGATAGTAAAGAATCATAGAAAAGGAGGACAAACTTGAGCAGGGCTTTGAAAAGTAGGCAGAATTCAGAAATGGGTAGAATGTGGCAGGGAGATGATGGGGTGGAATATCCAGAGGGTTAGAAATGAAAAGAATGTCAGAGAGGGTAGAAGTAGAGTAAAAAGCTATACCATCTGCTTGTGAATAAACAGGTTCCTATAGGGAGGCAGAGAGAAGAAGCTGGCCAAGGAGAGTAGGCTGACTGTAGGGAGCCTTGGAAAGCTCAAAAACTTGAGCTAGCAGACAAGGGATGTCGGTGAAGGTTTCGAGCTAGGGATGACAGGAGGAAAGTGGAGCTTCAGAAAGGTTAATCAGACAACAAGATGGAGAGAGGCTGATAACAGGAAACCCAGCTGAGATGCTACAGAACAGGTGTGAGGTGTCCAAATCAGATGAAAATAGTCACAGGGGAAACAACAATAATTATTATTTAGCCCTATTTTCAAGCAAACTTTCAAACCAGACTCCAGTTAATATAAAGGCCTTTCCTCTTGGGGAAGGGCCTTTGAAGCTGACTTGGTAGAGGAATGAGAAACACTGTGCTGCTATGTTATAATAGGGGTAAATGAAAATCACCAGCTTTGGAGAGAGACTGTCCTGGAGTCAACCACAGCTCAGCCATTTACTAGTACAGTTACTTAACCCCTGAGACATTTTGCAGACTATATAACCTCTTTGTTCCTTGATTTCTTCATTTTAAGTGTCTATGGTTGTGTTCTCCACTTGAATTTAACAAAATCTCAGTTCAAACAGAAAGATAAGGGAAAGAGGTATGAAGAAAAGGCTTTCTTGAAATATCCCCCTTACCAGTTCCCTTTTCTCTTCACAGGACTTCATTAGGCTTAGAACTTGAAGGAAGAATAAGTCAGAGTATGGTTCAGTGTATAAGTAAAAAATAATTATAAAATTGCCCAGTAATTTTTTCAAATATTCTCAAAACTGTCCAATAATTTTTTCAAATATTCTTATTTCTCTTTTTTCCTGAAATTTCCCTTACGTCAATAACACCATTGATCCATTTCTATTATTCCCTTCAACGCATCTGCTTCCAAAATATACCTCCTTCCCAGAGAAACTACAAGTCCTTTCCTACACTGGATCAGTTGTTGTTCTACTCCTTCAACATGTCCTAAAATGTGACAATCATTTCTTTCCATTGTTCATGTGTCTTCCTGCAGTTATCATTCTCTGTTTTACCTAACAACTATTTGTGTCATAACCCACAAGATCTTTGAATATGTTCATGGGACTATATTCATGGGAAGGCCTATGGCACACATTTTTTTAATGCTCCACAATGGTCAGTTTAGGGGTTTTGGAGCCAGACAAATGAAAGGACTAATAAATAAGACAATGCATGATTAAAAGATTGTATCCCTCTCTTATCTAAGCACGGTGAAGACAGTACGGGACTGGGATCTAATCCTGGTTCTACCAATGATTTAATACTTCATAGCAGACGTTCCATTTAACCTTGAAGGTTTAATGACTGATATCACTGAGTCCCTGTAGCACAACTCATTAGCTAGGTAGTCTTGGGAAAATTGCTTAACCTCTCTGTGCCTTGGTTTCCCCATCTGTCAAATGGGGTAAACAGTACTTTCCTCATAGGGTTGATGGAAGGATTAATGTATTATTGCATGTACATTGCTTAAAACAGTACCTGGCATGTAATAAGCATTCAATAACATTAAGTATTATTATTATGGTTTTGTTATTACTATTATTGGGCTGCAGAGAAACATTCATTCTTCCATAGTATTTAAGAGATAATGTCCCAAATCTGGGCAGTTTACCTTTTCCCAGCTTTCTAACTTCACATTCCAAACCAAGTGAAAATAAGGTACTAGTTTAACCCCTAATTCCTTTAACACAAACATATAGATACATACATGCACCCATCTTTTCAAAATATACAGCATATATATTTCATTCTTCATTATTTGCCACACAATAACCAAAACACATATATTTAGCCTTGTAAATAACATAAATACTTTGACTTAATGTGTCTGTTCCATGCAGTATGATGATGGTTATGTCTATATGGGTTTTTGTATGTGTAACAATGGCAGTGTATTTTTATTGTAAATTCCTAAGGACAAAAATGACCTGCTTAAGTCAGTCTGGGTACTTGGACTAAACTGGAGTACACTCTCAGAAAAGAATTTTAGAAAAATTCAGAGAAAGATAGAAAGATTAATGGGTACTGACTTAGCAGAAGGTTTAATGAAAGATGGAATTTGAGCAGAGCTTTCAAGAACAGGTAAAATTTTCAATTTCAGGGGAGAGGGAGATGTGTGTTCAACATGGAAATTATAGTATATGTAAGTGGAGAGGTTAAGAACTAAGCAAAGATTGGTATAACTAACTAAAGAGAGGACACTGGAGAGCACTATGAAATTTATATTTAATATATAAGATCACAGCACTCTTGAAAGTACAGTTTATTCCTCTTGATTGCCCCAATATCTAGCACTAAGTCTGGCTTATATATAACTGATAATCAAAAAACATTTATTGAATTGAGCAAAATTACCCTGTTTTTTATGATATCAGAGTGAAGAAAACTGAATGGAACTGAACTCAACTCAATCAGATCACGAAAGTCAATGGATAAAATAACAAACTTGTACAAGGTATGTAAACCCAGAACAGCACTAACCACTAGTCAAGAAGTATGTATTCACTTTGCCTAAATTACCGTTGATGAACCAGTTCAGGGAATGAAACACCAAATTCTCTCATTCTCATATTCATTCTCACTCTCTTTCTCTCTGACACACACACACACACACACACACACACACACACACACAGCTCAGAGTTTCAATCTACCGTCTTATAGACTGAGATAGCTGAAAGCATGATTAAGGAACTAAGAAGTACCCATATTAAGATACTTAACATCGAATCCATTTTGATGAAGGATTCTCAGACACGGCTCCTGACCATAGGAGTCCAGATCACGTGACCAGCAGGCTAAGCAAAACCAGAAAACTTTTTGAAAGAAACTGTTTTTCTTCCATGAGGTCCCCATCCCATCAGTAGGGACTGGGAGAACAGGAGAGATAATGTAAATGAATTTGGCAGAAGAAATAATAATTTGGTATTGGCAAGAGTAGTACAGTTGCATTGTACAAAAAAAAAATTGATGAATTTCCTTTTTCCCCAATACCCAGGTGGTAAATTATACAAATGTGGTCAGCATTAAAAGGTTTATTTACTGGTTTTTCTGATTCACTGAAATTAATTAAGCTACCTCCACAAGTAATGGACCAGTATTTCTTGGTCTGTACCACTTCTAGTAGTATGCACGTGGCCACAATGACTACATTGTGACTAGACATGGTGACTAAATCTTTCTAAGATACAAAATCAAATTTACTGGGATATAGTGAACTGCAGCTCACACCCAGGGCCTGCGTACAAAATTTCAAAGGTATTACAGAAATGCATCCATTTTTATTTCAAAAGGCAGAATAAAATAAACATAAATAAAACTTCATAAACATACATAAAAACTTCAGGTGATTACTGATGCTTTTTAATACGATATTAAATTATATCAAATCCTTCTAAAGTTATTGGCAGACAAATTGTGAAATGCCAAGGATGAAGTTAGAATGAAGGCTTTTCTTGGGCCTACAATTCTCTCAAAACTGCTTTTGGCTGCTGCTGCTGAAGTGACAGGAAGTCAGTAGTACGTAATTTGACAGTTACACCTAGGCCCCATTAATCTTCCCAGCTTCAGTGTCAAACAGGGGCCTGAAACTGGATGCCTACTCAATGAGTAAATAAATGAATATTACAAAATACTAGCCTGTTTTTACTCTACAAAAGAAGGAAGAATAACATAAAATAACAAGCAAATTTTAAGACCTTTTACTTTATAAAACTTGCAATGTAAGAATCTAATTAATAATTCAATTTTGTTAATCTAATTAATAATTGCATTTTAAGCATGCTTTGTAACTCAAACCTTGACAAATGCAGTTATTATAACACAGTTTAGTTAGAGGGAGGGAATGAATGTGTCAAGTGATTTGGAAAGGGAAGATGGGACAGAGCAAGTGTCATGGAAGGCCCCTATTGAAAATGTGTCCTTCCCTTCTCCAGTGCAGTAAAATAAGTTATAATAGCCTCTTTTTTCCTTTAGGGCCAATTCCATTTTACTATGCCTAAATTTCAAGATTCCCATAATCTGATCTGGATTTACCCAACCAACCTTTTCTCTCACACATGTACTTTCTTTTTCTTCTTCTTCGATTATATGTTTTGGAGTTAAGAAAAATAGATTAGAATATATTAAAACCCAATTTAGACATAATTCTAGCAATATGAACTTTG
>NW_012101809.1:79753-80928 GCF_000951045.1 Mandrillus leucophaeus
CTCTTCCTATAAAGAATTTGCATTCTAGAGAGAAAGGTAAAATATATATATGTATATATATATAAAATTGAATGTATGTATATATAAAATTGAATGTGTATATATAGTGTATATATATGTGTGTGTGTGTATATATATATGTGTATATATATATGAAGTTAAATGGCAAAACAAGGCAGAAGGAGCCAAAAGAAAAGCATAAAGAGTAAAAGCTACAGCAGTCTAGAGAAAGAAGAGATCACTGTGGAATGACCTGTTCAAGAACATTTTTGTGCAAATAAGGAACATTTGCAATGGGCCTTCAAAAACTAGATGGGATGGAGTAAGCTCTGACTTGAGCCAAGAGAAAGACATTCAAGGCATATTCATATGCTAACTGAACAAAGGCATGGGGTTGAGATAATAAAGGTGCTTTAAGGAGACAGTGAACAATCAAGTTTGGCTGTAATAAAAGGTATATGGAAACACAGGGTAGCAAAAGTAAGCTGAGACTGAAATGTGAAAGGTTGTGAATGTCAAGTTGAGGAGTTTGAACATATTATGTAAGCAATCCAAAAATAACCATAGTTTTTAGCAAAAGAGTAACGTGATGAATATGACATTTTAGAAATATTAAGCTGGCTTTTGAGGTACATTAAAAAATGGTGTACGTCTTCATTAAAGATGCAGCTATGGTCTTAAAAAACATGCATACAAATAAACTACATTGAATATAATACAAAGAGGGGAAGACTGGGAAAAAATAAACTTAAGAACAGAAGAATAACCCAAGATTTCTTTGTTGAGAGCAAGTAAAGCATAAACATAGAACAAAAAGGAAGTTATGCAACGGTAAGATTCCTAGGGTATAAAGAACAACTCTATTTTTACTTCTTCCATCATCACTATGTGTGTATGTAATTCAAGGTGCCTAAGCATAGAGTAGAATAGTTAACTGCATTAAAGGAGTAACCAGTGAAACTCCCAAACTGATACATAAACAGTGGTTTTACAAAGTTAGAGAAAATACAGTTGCATTAAATGTGCTCAAAAAGTATTTGGAAAACAGAAGACACATGAGTTGTTAATTGCATTATTAATTCATGGGAAAACAAGGGGAACAACAAAATCACATCAGGGGCTGGGCACAGTGGCTCATGTCTATAATCTCAGCACTTTGGGAGGCTGAGGTGGGC
>NW_012101809.1:84218-86032 GCF_000951045.1 Mandrillus leucophaeus
TTCTTCTTCTTCGATTATATGTTTTGGAGTTAAGAAAAATAGATTAGAATATATTAAAACCCAATTTAGACATAATTCTAGCAATATGAACTTTGGGATAATTTCTAATGTACTTTATTTTCATATATTTTTCTTTAATTATAAACATTTCTATTTAACAAAAATGTGTAAATAGGCTTCTATAAAAGATATTTTGACATGGTTCTACCACATGAACTAAGATAATTTCTAACATACTTTAAGGGTGATCTCCTTCCTGCCCAAATATATATGAGGATTTGCCTGATGCTCTTTCCCTTGAGTTGCATATCCTCTCTTCTTGTCTCTGTCTCTCTAAGGTCTACCTACCTATCTAACTCCACCTAAGGCTTACCAGCATCACTAGCATTCAACTCTACTTTTCTTGTTTTACCCTGGCAAACTATTATATTCCACTTAGCACTTCATTCTAAATTGTCTTTCTGTTTTTCTTCAGTTTTATCAGTGTTAATGTTGTCTCACCAACTACACTACTGGTTCATTGACAGCAGGACACAGTATCTTTTGAAGAATACAAGTCAGGTATCTTGTAGAGTATCCTCCAGTTTGGGTTTGACTAATGTTTTCTCATGTTTACTGAGAGTTACAGATTTGGGGAAAGAATATCACATGGTGAAGTGCCCTTCTCATTATATCATATCAGAGAATAATACATGATATCAATATGACTTATCTGCTGATGTTAACCATAGTCACTGATAAAATGATGTCTGTCAGTTTCTCCAGTGAAAAGTTACTATTTTCCCCTTTGGAGACTCTCTTCTTTAAATCCAACTCACACTCAAGGGAAGAAGAATTAAGCTCCACCTCCCAGAGGCGGAGAATTTGTGGACATATATTAAAACCACCACAATAATTAGTTAATAATATTATGAGAATGATGCTTTAAGGCTATGCAAATATCCTCTTTTAAAGTTCCACCCACTAAGTTCAACACTTGATTAATGTATCTTGCTTAAAGCAATTATTACTGTTGTGTTCTAACGGTGATTTGGGATAGCATCCTTTATTTATTTTATATTCTGCCATTCTTTGGCTTGAAACTAAACAGAGAGTAGATAATCAGTACATACTTATTAAATGTAACAGAATTTTAAAACATTATGTGAAAGAAAATGAGATAATAGAAGGTCGATAAGTTCAAGGCAAATATATATTTTGGCAGTTGTGCTATTCTTACACCATAAGTCTTGATTGATAGAAGGGGATTAGAAAGAAAAAGAATTAACTACTTCATCTGTGGAAAAGCTTCCTAGAGAAAAGAGAATAATAATAGTTATACAGTGTCTTAGAGTTTACAAAGTATACACACATTCATCATTTAGAATTTAGAAGCTCTCTGAAGAGAAAAATCTTCAGGAGATAAAGATAAAAGATATTTGAAAGTTGTGAAAAGGCACAGTTACACCAGGAATTGAAAAATCAGGGATCGAAATTACATTAGACTAACAAAGAAAAGCAAAAGTAAAGGCAAGGTAGAAACAGATACAATTTTTTTAAAAATGTAGTTCTAGTACAAGGCTTTAAACTGGGTGATAAAGTTAATTTAACACATAGCATAAAATCAAGACAACTTAGACAACCAAAGATAAAGAGCACATGATTAAAATCATGAAGAATGTCATTAAAAAATAAGCATCAAGAATGGACTGCATGGGAATATGTGTTGAAAGTGTAAAATGAATAGAATCTTCATGTATACCTTCACTCATTTCTCCACTGGTCACCTCCATTTTCCCAGAGCCTTTCACAGTGTTTTTAACCTAGTATACACC
>NW_012101809.1:87422-90326 GCF_000951045.1 Mandrillus leucophaeus
GATCACTTGAGGTCAGGAGTTCAAGACCAGCCTGGCCAACATGGTGAAACCCCATCTCTACTAAAAATACAAAAATTAGCCGGGCATGGTGGCACACACCTGTAATCCCAGCTACTCAAGAGGCTGAGGCACGAAAATCACTTGAACCCGGGAGGCAGAGATTGCAGTAAACCAAGATCGTGCCACTGCCCTCCAGCCTGGGCGACAGAGGAGACTCCATCTCAAAAAAAGAAAAAAGAAAAAAGAAAAAAAAGAAATCATATCAGGGTAGCAATATAAACGGATTAACCAGAAGAGTGGAGGCTTTTTGCTCAACACTACAACTATCCATTCATTTTAACATTAGTACATAACAAAAGCCACCTTTGGTTCTCAACTCTGTTCCTTAAAGATAATTCTCCCTACATTCTCTCAATCCTCTCAAGTAATTCCATAAATCTACCTTGTGCCTTCTGCAAAAACTTCAGTCTCATGAAATCTTACTCACTCCTTAATCCCACTTTAAAACATTAAATATATATTATAAATTTGCTGACATTGTCGTTAATGAAAGTAAGAATCCTTACCTTTCTTATAGTGTTGTGCAGTCAAAAAAAGTAACTTACAAACATTACCTCTTAGAACCTTCAGAGAAGCAATGCACAGTAGGTAATTATCATCATCCACATGCTATAAACAGTAAGCCCCGGGCCACACATTCATAAGTGATAGGGCCAGGCCTGCAGTGCAAGCTTCCTAAGTCCAAATTCCATTTTCTCTTCACTGTATTATTCAGTTTCATAATGTGCCAGTAGGTATATCTTATTACTCAAAATGTATGTTGTTATTCTGTACTATGTTTAAGTAAATACATCTTTTAATAAGATGCCTTTATGCCCAAGTGCTTACTACAGGGCCATTTCCTAAGAAGGCTTAATTACTTTAAGATGCTCGTGATGGTAACAGTTATCACTAGATGAAAAGGGACAACGGAAGCATAATGTTTTCAAAATTGCTGAGACTATACCAAGAACATTTTGCCTTGAATTCTGCAATGCAACATGCAACAACAAAGACAGTAGGGGTAATTTAAGGATATGTGAGCTTCAAAGGGCAGAAATAGGACATTCTCATTCTCTTTAACTCGGCTAAAGTCTCAAATACTGATATAGTTCAGAGCATCTTATTACTAGGAAAACATAAATCAAAAGGAGTTCAGCTAGGAGCAATAAAACAGATTAGTGTCTGGAAGGACTGACTTTAAAGAAAGTTTTAAAAGAATTAGATCCAGGTAGTCTAGATAAAAAACAGCTATGAGGAAACATTTTTTTTTTTTTGAAGCTAACACCCACACCAAAGGCAGAAATTATTTTGAAGATAGATGTCTAAAAAATGCAAACAGGAATAATTGTAAATATTTATAAAGGGAAAATTCAGGAGAAATTTCCCAGCAAAAGCTTACGGGACAGAAGAATCTCTCCCCTGTGAGTGGTGAAAAACTACATTCCTACAGATATTTAATGCCAGGTTGGACAAAACAAGAAAAGGATTCCATATGGAATGATCCTATACTGGCCCCTGACATGATAGAAGGACTGAAGGTGACCTCTTGGATCTTTTCCATTTATGTTTTTTTTTTTTTAATTCTATGAAGTTTTACAGGGCACTGCCTTCTGCCAATTTCTTTTCTCCCCATGATGCCCACTTTCTCCTTTCACAAAGGGAAACAAATTGTAGCCTTCATTTTAAGCAGATCTCATTGTTCTCAGTGTAACATAATCCTAGGTACAAGGTTGAGAGAAACAGACCAATTTCTAAACTTATAATCTTTCTCCACACCCCCGCCCCCACCCCCAGCAATTCCCGGGGCTCTTACAAGTTTTCCCACAAACTAAAGAGGAAATAGTTCAAATGGATTGGAAGAAGAGCTATCTCATTGGGGAAACCATTAATATTCTCCCTTCTTATGTCTGATCACAGAGCTGACAGTGACCCTAGGAGCTATAAGGTTCTGGGTCAAATTACCATCAGAGGTGCTGTTAAAGACTATCTTTTACCTTTCAGCATTTATGCTGAGTGACAGCAAAAAGTCCACTTGCAATCCACACTTTTATAGCAATGACTTTTATCTTTGAAAAGATACAGCCTTAAACACCTACATGCTTTGGCAAATGTTATAAAAGAGTAAGTCCTAGTCATGCTCCAAACTCAAGAAGCCTCAGCCTTGCCCTCTTTCTCTTATTCTGGCACTTTAAAAAAACGTTCCTCAGCCACCCTTGAAATACATTCCAATACCTCTCCAGAAGTTCTTTTCAATGAAGGCCCAAGAAAATACAAGGGCATTTGCTCCTTTAGCTGATTGGTAAGAACAAGATGTAACAAAATTCAGAGGGCTCTGAAAACCTGTCCCTGAGCCCTTTATATATAAAAGTGTAGTTTACTTATGAGAAGGAACAACAGCGGGGAGAAAGCCCTCCAAGAATGGACACTAATGCCTCTTCTATCCCATCTTAACAGTGTCAATAGCTCAAGAAACGCCAATACCCATCGTGCCTCTTTGAAAGCACATCCCTCCACTTAAACAGGAAGTTCATAGATGTTAACACCTAGCCTTCTAAACAAAAATTTTTCAATAGCATTTTCACTTTTTTCCCTAGTAAAAATGAGACTGTTCAAACCAAAAAAGATTGGCCTCTCTGACTGAAACAGGATTTCAAGTTTTCAAAGCCCTTCCAACACTTACCTAATTCGGTCAGGAAAGAAAGCTGGCATTTGTAATCCCATTTTAAAACAGAAAAAAAAATGCAACTCTGAGATTAGGCAATCTGAAGAAGACCTAACTGTGGAGATTTCCAAACCTTCTTCAACAAGGGACCAATTTAAAAGGGATTATTCCAGAAAACTTTAGAGTGCACTTCAAAAACG
>NW_012101809.1:92531-98062 GCF_000951045.1 Mandrillus leucophaeus
TGAGTGGTGAAAAACTACATTCCTACAGATATTTAATGCCAGGTTGGACAAAACAAGAAAAGGATTCCATATGGAATGATCCTATACTGGCCCCTGACATGATAGAAGGACTGAAGGTGACCTCTTGGATCTTTTCCATTTATGTTTTTTTTTTTTTAATTCTATGAAGTTTTACAGGGCACTGCCTTCTGCCAATTTCTTTTCTCCCCATGATGCCCACTTTCTCCTTTCACAAAGGGAAACAAATTGTAGCCTTCATTTTAAGCAGATCTCATTGTTCTCAGTGTAACATAATCCTAGGTACAAGGTTGAGAGAAACAGACCAATTTCTAAACTTATAATCTTTCTCCACACCCCCGCCCCCACCCCCAGCAATTCCCGGGGCTCTTACAAGTTTTCCCACAAACTAAAGAGGAAATAGTTCAAATGGATTGGAAGAAGAGCTATCTCATTGGGGAAACCATTAATATTCTCCCTTCTTATGTCTGATCACAGAGCTGACAGTGACCCTAGGAGCTATAAGGTTCTGGGTCAAATTACCATCAGAGGTGCTGTTAAAGACTATCTTTTACCTTTCAGCATTTATGCTGAGTGACAGCAAAAAGTCCACTTGCAATCCACACTTTTATAGCAATGACTTTTATCTTTGAAAAGATACAGCCTTAAACACCTACATGCTTTGGCAAATGTTATAAAAGAGTAAGTCCTAGTCATGCTCCAAACTCAAGAAGCCTCAGCCTTGCCCTCTTTCTCTTATTCTGGCACTTTAAAAAAACGTTCCTCAGCCACCCTTGAAATACATTCCAATACCTCTCCAGAAGTTCTTTTCAATGAAGGCCCAAGAAAATACAAGGGCATTTGCTCCTTTAGCTGATTGGTAAGAACAAGATGTAACAAAATTCAGAGGGCTCTGAAAACCTGTCCCTGAGCCCTTTATATATAAAAGTGTAGTTTACTTATGAGAAGGAACAACAGCGGGGAGAAAGCCCTCCAAGAATGGACACTAATGCCTCTTCTATCCCATCTTAACAGTGTCAATAGCTCAAGAAACGCCAATACCCATCGTGCCTCTTTGAAAGCACATCCCTCCACTTAAACAGGAAGTTCATAGATGTTAACACCTAGCCTTCTAAACAAAAATTTTTCAATAGCATTTTCACTTTTTTCCCTAGTAAAAATGAGACTGTTCAAACCAAAAAAGATTGGCCTCTCTGACTGAAACAGGATTTCAAGTTTTCAAAGCCCTTCCAACACTTACCTAATTCGGTCAGGAAAGAAAGCTGGCATTTGTAATCCCATTTTAAAACAGAAAAAAAAATGCAACTCTGAGATTAGGCAATCTGAAGAAGACCTAACTGTGGAGATTTCCAAACCTTCTTCAACAAGGGACCAATTTAAAAGGGATTATTCCAGAAAACTTTAGAGTGCACTTCAAAAACGACTGAATCCCTTCTGTACCCTCATCACAGGAAGGCAAGAAATAAGAAAAACAGAAAGGCACTTTGCCTAGAATTTTAGCAAAGAAATATGACTCTGACCTTTAATAATCTATGAACCTGGCTGAATTTTCTCAAAAATCCTGCTTCATCTACACCCCGCAGGACCAGCCCGCTAGCAGCCTCCAAGACAGCCGCCCAGCAAAAGGCCAGCAGCTGGGTGAGGACAACCTGGAGAACCCCCTTTGCGCAATGAGGTCAGGAGTTCCACACTGCAGCGTCTCCTCGTCTGAAGCTTCCAACTTTTCATTTTCAGGCGACCTGCAACCAGGTTCTCCAAATCTGCCCCAACGCGCGCGCGCGCGCATACACACACACACACACACACACACGCACACACACACGCCCGCACACACACACGCACACACACGCACACACACACACACACGAACATAGAGACACACAAACCCAGCGGGTGCTCGCTTCCGCTCCCCTGATAAAGAATGGTAATCAAGTTTCTCACCATCCTCATAGTTTTTGAGATAGTAATCCGGGCCCGGGCCCCCGCGGCTTTTCGCCGGGTTCCTCAAGTTCTGGAACTGCAGGAAGTCGGTCCTTTTGCCCCCGAAGCGCAGAAAGGCGGGCGAAAGTCCCCGGGCCAGGGTCACCAAGCGCTTGGAGCTGCAGAGGAAGAGAATAAGAGAAGAAAGTTCCCCGGGACAGGACGAGAGCGCGCGGGGCACGGAAAAGGGCCCTCTTCCTACTCCCTGAGGGTGACCTGGCCAGGGCTAGAGGCTCTGTGCCTGCCCCAGCCGGTAGTCCACGCTGGCCCCTGGCCGTTCCCGCAGCTTCTAGCTAGTGCCCCGCGCCCCAGCCCGCCCTCACCGCCCAACTCCGGGGGCTATGCCTCTCGCTTCCAGGCGCCCGCAGCGGCCCCCTCCCGCAGACACCCAGATCCTGATCTCCTAAAGGCTACAGACTGTATTTGTTCATAGAGTGTTTGTACGGGGTGGGTGTACGTGCTACGAGCACGGCGCTAAAGCGCAGTTGCCCGGCTTCTGCCACTGCCAGGAAAGCGCTCCGGCAAGAGACGCGCTAGGCGCGCCTACCTCTGGCTTCCGACCCTTGCCAAAAACCTGTATGCTGAAAGCCGGCATTGCCGCCTCAGCCCCAGGGGCCCCACAAACCTCCGTGCAGGAGGTGAAACCTGCCTTGTTTCTCTCAGACCAGGCCCGGCGCCTGAGCTTAAGTGGATTCCTACTTTCTTTCTTTTAATGTCCGAGTTGATTTGTCTTTTTCACTATATTGTAAAAACCCCATTGTTTCCCAAATCCCCGGACGGAGAGATCCCCAGGGTAAACCCTTGCCTTTCCAGGAACACTTCTCCACTCCCGCACCACCACCAGCACACACACACAGAGTAAAGGCAACGTCTCTTGGCCCCTGAAATAATTCGGCCTGATCTCAGGAAAGGTAACATCCTCCTCCCCACCCCACCCCCGAGTTAGGCTCCATCTTTCTTCTTTCCCACTTGGGGCCATTTGGAACCGCTAGGGAAAATGAAGCTAGCCGAAATGTGGAACCTGCGCGTTAGGGGATACTAAATGAGCATTAAAACAATAGCATTTACATCTATTTAAGGTCAGGATTTCCATCAATAGGTTTTTAAAAGCCAAAGGCTGCTGCTTTGGGAAGGAGTAGGGAAGGAGCAATGCAGATACTGATAATGCTGAGGGGATCAGCTGCTGAGTTCCGGGTCTGTAAATTATTTTTTAACGCTTTACTGTTTCAGATTCTGAAAACCCAAATCCAAATGGTGACGTTAAAGAGCATCATAAAGTAGGTGGATACGAGAAAGAAAAAACAGACTCTGCTTTTGGAGTTTTTTGAGAAGAGACGTGGCTACCCCAGGGTCTTGTAACCAGAAGGGTCGTTTGGCTGAAGTCTCCGGGACGGCGCTCCAGGACAGGCACAGTCAGGGCGTCGCGTGGGCCTACTGTGGCAAAGGAGACGTCCGCGCAAATCCGGTCCTGGGGAAAGGGCAGTTCCAACAACCTTTCATCCAGAAGCCTGCACAGACAAAGTGAATGCGCTCCGCCAGGACTTCTTCCCCGAAAAGCTGCCTTCCAGACTCTTTTCTGAGGCAGGAAAGCATTAGGCGAACAGGCTGATTTTTAAAAAGAAGAAAGCTGGAGGGGAAAGGGGTCTGCGCAGCTGAAGGAGTTCAATGCAAGTGGGACAAGCATTGCGGAAAACTCCGTTGCACCCTACATTCGGATGAGCTCAGAGACGCACTCTGCTGCACCAAGGAGCTTTCGAAGAGGAAGCTGGGCCGCGCAGAGCTGGCTGTTCCGCCCTGGCAGCAACCGCACCAGCAGGAACCGAAACGGCCTCCGCAAGGGAAGCTACAGCCTCTCAGTTCTCCGGCTACCCTTCCTCCATGTGGAAGGAGCGCTCCACGTGGCGCCTCCCGCTACCTGCGGCATCCGCAGACCTGACCCGGGCCAGGGGGACAACCCCAAGAGCTGAGAGGCGGACGCACCTCAAGAAGCAAAACTCGAATTTCTCAAGGAGTGAAAAATACGAAGGACGCACAACGGACGTGGCCTCGGGGCAGAGTGGGACTGAGAGCGCTGAAGGCTCTTCGAGGGGAACCCACAGCTGAGGCTCCAACTTGGAGGGAATTTTTAAAAACTCAACACTTGGATTCGACATTGCAGAGGATGTATTTCTTATTTTACACTGCAACTCTGTCCCTGATGGGAAGGGATCGTAGTTGCCTAACTGCCAAACTGCAACAACCCGGGGAGAGTGTGAGCCCAATTAGATTACAAGCCC
Source organism: Mandrillus leucophaeus (assembly GCF_000951045.1). Taxonomy (NCBI): domain Eukaryota; kingdom Metazoa; phylum Chordata; class Mammalia; order Primates; family Cercopithecidae; genus Mandrillus; species Mandrillus leucophaeus. Next base: position 96,806 of record NW_012101809.1, read on the forward strand.
TAGAGCAAAGGGAATCACAAACCTCCGGGTTTGCTAATCCGCTGGTGCGGGGTTCAGATCTCCGAAGCCTCCCTGGAGTATTTCTGGGTCTCTTACCGCTTCCCTTGTAACGCTGTGACCCCAGCGAGGATTTTTTTTTTTCTTTTCTTTAAAGAAAAGCTAAACTGTGCAGTTACCGCAGGAGATTTGAGGAGGAGGAACTGAGGGGGAGGGGGGCATTCCGTCTATAAAAAGCGCCTTACAAAGTCCTCAAGTCTGGAGATGACAGCGGAGGATATAAAATAAAAAAATTTAACTCCGATCCAACTTGCCCACCACTCAAGCCTCTGCTTAAATTCGTTTTCTGTCTGAGAGTGGGAGAGAACTGACGAAACGATCTTTCCGTGGAAAATTCCACTTTTCGTGCAATCCCGCTTGAACATTCACAGACACACACACACACTCCTCTCTGTCGCACATACACACACACCCCCACACACATACTCATTCTTTTCAGCTCTTTGTTGTTTGAGATCTTTTCTTCGCTTTTGTAACTGCTCTGAACCTCTTGTTTCTTTTTCAGAAGGAGACGAGGAGGCTAATTGTGGATATATGTAAGCACAACATTTTTTCAGTCATAACTGATAAGTTTCTGAAATGCCTTCTGCATTGCAAACATGTGCATCTTAATAGAAAACATTGCTTTTCCCAATCACTAGTTACAGCCTCATAGCACACAATCCAGGAGGAGGAAAACCTCCTTTCTTCTCTTTGAGAGATCTGCTTGGCTTACTTTCTTCTTTCCCTTTTGGAATGGGGGATAGGAAGGGGTTGAGGGGATGTTACTAAAAAATTTTAAATGATCCATCGAAGCCCCTGCCTTACCTTAGGAAATCGAGCCAGCCATCATGAATGATGGACGGATCCAGCTGCAGAGAGAGGAAGTTCTCATTGACTGTCCTGACTGGGTTCTTGGTGCTCACATCAAGTAGAATCAGGGTCTTTTCCTTCAAACCTGTAGCTCTGTCTACAGGCAAGGGTCTCCTGTCTCCAGCTTGGGAGGAAAGGGAGAGATGGAGCAACAGAGCCAAGTAGAGAGCCCCCGGGGCTAGGCACGCGGGGGGGCGGGAGTTGCTGGAGGGCATGGCTTCAGGGAAGGCACAGAGCACCCTCATTCAATCCCTCTGATTTAAACCTCTCTTCCTACTTGGTCTCGCTAGTGACTAATTGTCCTTATCTAAAGTGTGTGTCTGTCCGCCTTTTTCCCCCCTTTTTTTC
>NW_012101809.1:98382-101901 GCF_000951045.1 Mandrillus leucophaeus
AGGAGAAAAGGGTGGCGTTGTACCCTCCTAATTTAACCCTCTAGGGTCAGGAAGCAGAGGGAGGAATCCAAACCAAGCCGTTGTACCGTCTCGGGTACAGAGCAAGGCGTCTCGTTTTTTACTTCCCTCCCTGCGAGGCTTTGGAGGGCTGGTCAAGCTCCGACTCCGACCCGAAAGCCCCAGCGCCAACCCCGAGCGCGCTGGAGTAGTGTTCCCACCGACAGCACGTTTGTTTGTCCTGATAGCGTCAGGCACTTCATCCGCTCAGGGCCCTTTTCTGGTTGAAGCAGCAACAGCAAGGGCGGTTAAGTTGAGGCGTTGACTCCTATCAAAGCCTAGAGTCCTGAAGTAGATTCCCTGAACAGGAGCCCTGATCTCTGTGATGCGTTGGGTAGCCACACGGAAGCATCCTCTGACCTCGATAGGGCAAAGAGTGGCAAGAAGGAAAAACACAGTGACCTGGTCAAGCAGCTTCTCCGATCCGAGGGCCAAAAGGGACATGCGCCTTGGCTCTGCTCTGCTCTTGCCTGCAACTGAGGAATAAAGGTCTTGGGAGCGTCAATATACGCTAGCTTTGGCCAAGTCGAAGCTACCTGGACTGTGCTTGGATAGTCAGGGCGGCTCTGCGTCCAACTGTGCCACTGCTTGGCCACTCTATTCTGCTGCACAGGTAGAGTCCCCCCTCCAGACCCTCCTGGAGATCAATCCTATACTTAGCCCTCCTGCAGGGAAGTGCGCCTTTACAGTGTCAGATGGGACCATAGTGACACTTTCGGGTTTCCATCTCGGCCCCCAGTCAAAACGAGAGTCACATAGCCCTGAATGGGGAATAACAGCCGGAAGCCGTGTGGTGCACGACCCGCCGCTGCTCATTGAGCTTCCACCCCACAACAGCTTGCAAATTGAATTCTAGGTCCTAACCTGAAGCGCGGGAAAGGGATCAGGCACAGTTTGCTGCAGTCACATTGCTGGGCCCCACTTTCGGCTTCTTTCTGGAACAAAATGGGCCTTCTACTTGGCAGAGAAGGGAACTCCTTTATGTAGTGTGGGCAGGCACAAACGCTGAAGCGTCCAGGGCCCTCCTTGGTATCAAACAAGTAAAACCCTAAAATGCAGAGCAAGGGTTTTCCCCAGGGGTGGATGGACAAGGGTTAGTCTTAAAGCCCAGCAAACGCTGTAATAGCAACCTGTATCCTCTTACCTCCACCCAGACCAGGATTAACTATCTGAAAAGAGCTGGAGTAGATGACCTTCAGCTGAAGTTCCCTGAAAAGCCTCTACAAACCTAAGCATCCAGGAAATCGAGATTATGTTGCATTCATCTGTGAAGGGCCATGACGACCTTTTAGAAATAGGACTGCATAAAATGAGGATATGGGAGAAAGCAAATGCAAGTCGTATTATTTAAAGATGATTTTCTAAATCAAGCTGTTACATAGTGAAGTACTGGATGTTGGCTCCAGCCCTAAGGCCTATTTCCTTCAGTTCCTGAACATTTCTAACACATGTAGATCCTTTAAACTGTGTGTGTGTCTGTGTGTGGGTGTGTGGTGTGATACAAATTTCAGTCGAAATTTTTGTAATTTTTAAGTATGTATTGAGCACCTCTTAGAGATGGCAACAGCCTGGCGAGCAAACACTTTTGTCTTTGCGTTCCCAGACCAGAGCTCTTAGTAGGCACTCAATAAATTCTGTGAAATAAATTAATGGTAAATCCAATCATGCTTAACACACTGAAATAATATGCCCCTCTCCAGAAGAATGTGAAAAATAAATACTTTTATTTGTCACAGTAAATTATGTTTTGGGTTTCTGTTCAATAATGTTTTCCCAGTTATTAACATTTTCCTGGCCATCTCCTTCAAAAAATACTTACCTTATAAAGTCATTAGTTCATTTGCTATATTAAGAAATTTTTAAATTATATACTTTTGATAATGAGCCAGATTTTCCAAGGGCCTAAAAAACCCTTGGCTTACAAGTGAATGCACCTTTAGAAGCCATGTTAATTAGGACCAATGGAAGACAATTTGAATAAATATGTCCACTAGATATCTATAATTAATATTCCTTTCAAAAATACCTATTTTTGTGACCAAGAATGAACTTGAGTATAATGAGAATGCGCTTAATTATGAATTTTCACCATTTTTGCTTACTGACCTAACTACTCTGTAATGGTTTCTTGGCCTAATTAAGTAGTATTTAATGTTTTCATCAGAATCTGTATGTGATATTAAAATCAAAATCAACAAAACAAACTGCTTGTTTTCTTAATTCCCGATGAAAGCCATTTCTCTAGTCTAGCCATTGAAATTCTAAGTCATTCTATAGAGGACATCAGGGGAAAGAAATCACTGATATTTAAGGGGTTAGCCCTGGTTGGTCACTAAGATGATTTGATTGTTTGGTCCTTTGGTTTAGTTTGGGTTTAGATCTCCAGAGATACTCTTTGCAAATAGCTGCCACACATACACTATATCATGGTTTTTGTCTTACCTCCCATCTAGACCTAAATAATTTGCTGTAAGTAGTTCATTATTCATCAGTATATTAGATTGATGTTTCTATCCTATCTTCTGTGTGCTAGGTGACAGCAACCTGCATCTGTTTTGTCTTAGATTGTAATTTCCTAAAAGACAAGTATTGGGCCTCTGCATAAAATATGAACTGTCAGGCCAGGCGCAGTGGCTGACATCTGTAATCCCAGCACTTTGGGAGCCAAGGCGGGTGGATCACCTGAGGTAAGGAGTTCAAGACCAGCCTGGCCAACATGGTGAAACCCCATCTCTACTAAAAATACAAAAATTATCTGAGCGTGGTGGTGGGCACCTGTAATCGCAGCTACTCAGGAGGCTGAGACAGAAGAATTGCTTGAACCTGGGAGGAGGAGGTTGCAGTGAACAAGGTGGAGCCATTGCACTCCAGCCTGGGTGACAAGAGCAAGACTCCATCTCAAAAAAATAAAAAGTAAAAATAAAATTAAAAAAATAAAATATGAACTGTCAGGAACTAGATGCATTGATGTCTCCTTGGAAACGCTCTGCTTAGTGTCTACTGAATGGTATTCATAGATAAATTGCTTTGATATCTAAGAGCCCAGGTTCCCAGAACTGTAAGAAAACATAAAGATTAACTGATTCAGTGATTTCTAGACTTTGATATTTCAAAATAAATATTAGTTAGTGGGGAGGAGTGGACATATGTTTGTCAAGATTTTGTTTTGTTTTGTTTTTTGAGACAGTCTTGCTCTATCACCCAGGCTGGAGTGCAGTGGCACAATCTCAGCTGACTGCAACCTCTGCCTCCAGGGTTCAAGCAATTCTCCTGCCTCAGCCTCCCAAGTAGCTGGGACTACAAATATACACCACCACGCCCAGCTAATTTTTTGTAGTTTAGTAGAGACGAGGCTTTACCATGTTGCCTAGGCTGGTCTCAAACTCTTGAGCTCAGGTAATCCACCCACCCCAGCCTCCCAAAATGCTGGGATTATAGGCGTGAGCCACCATGCCCAGCCCT
>NW_012101809.1:102091-105601 GCF_000951045.1 Mandrillus leucophaeus
AGTCTCTACTAAAAATACAAAACTTAGCTGGACATGATGGCGGGTGCCTGTAATCCCAGCTACTCGGGAGGCTGAGGCAGGAAAATCACTTGAACTGAGGAGGTGGAGGTTACAGTGAGCCGAAATATGCCATTGCACTCCAGTCTGGGCGACAAGAGCAAAACTCCATCTCAAAAAAAGAAAAAGAGAAAAGAAAAAGAAAAATCCCTGTATTAGTATCATTTCATCTCGGACAAGTGGAAATATATACCAGTGACCAACATAGGTACTAGGACTGGTGAATAGGACTACTGAGATATTATTCTGTGTTTATGTCCAAATTCTACTTTGTAGGGTATAGTATTGCAAGATGTACAGCTAATGGTCATCTTGACTACAATGATTACTTTTTTTTTTTTTTCTTGAGACAGAGTCTTGCTCTGTCGCCCAGGCTGGAATGCAGTGGCACAATCTTGGCTCACTGCAAGCTCCACCTCCCAGGTTCACACCATTCTCCTGCCTCAGCCTCCCAAGTAGCTGGGACTACAGGTGCCCGCCACCATGCCTGGCAATTTTTTGTGTGTTTTTTAGTGGAGACAGGGTTTCACCGTGTTAGCCAGGATGGTCTCGATCTCCTGACCTTGTGATATGCCCACCTCGGCCTCCCAAAGTGCTGGGATTACAGGTGTGAGCCACCGCGCCCAGCCTACAATTATTTCTTTTGACTTTTCCTATGCCTTTTTATCACTTTCAGCCTGTCACAAACTCATTAACTCTATATGCCGCCCGCCCTTTCCTTCTACTAAACATTAAAAGCTTAGTTTTCACTATTCCCATTTTCCCCTTCTGCAATAATTATGCCTAGCTGTCTAATAGAAATTTTAAAAAATGCTTTACACTGTAACTAGGACTGGGAAGCATGAAGACATAACAGCCAGTCCACTGTGTCCTCACTTACTGCCTGTATACCCAACTATGATGACTAATATTTATTGAGACCTCATGGTTCAAGCATGGTACTCTCAAAAAAACCCTAAGAAGAGTTTTTTATAAACTTCTTATACCTAGTTTACATATGAAAAAATTGAGACTCAGATATTAACTTTCTCATGGCACACAGTTAATAAGTACCAACACAGAATTAAACCTAGGGCCATCTGACTCTAAACCGTAGGTTTGTATTCTTAGTCACCACAAGTGACTAAAGTATTGTATAACCCTCTAGAACCTGTCAATGTATAGTGGGAAAACAAAAACAACAACAACAACAAAAAAAAAACCTTAGAGTAGGATTTGGAGGCCCTAGGTTTAAGTCCTGACTTTACCAGATCTGGTTTTGTAAACTTGGATAAAATTTTTAATGGTTCTAAGCCTCAACTGCCTTATCTGTAAAACTGATATAATATCCAAGAGTAAAGTAATAATCAGTAAGGTTATGTACGAGGAAAGTACTTTATAAATTCTAAAATATACAATCAATCAGGCACAGTGGCTCATGCTAATCCCAGCACTTTGAGAGGCTAAGATGGGAGGATTGCTCGAGCCCAGGAGTTTGAGACTAACCTGAGCAACATAGTGAGACTCTGTCTCTACAAAATGTTTTAAAAAAATATCCAGGTATGGTAGCACACATCTGTAGTCCAACCTACTCAGGAGACTGAGGTGGGAAGATTACTAGAGCCCAGGAGTTCAAGGCTACAGCGAGGCATGAGGTCAAGCCATTGCACTCTAGACTGGGTAACAGAGCGAGACCTTATCTCAAAAAAAAAAAAAAAAAAATTATACAATTGTGCTATTACTTTCTTATTCATTCTTATTTCCTGTCTCCCACACGTGCCACAAATACATCCCCTTAACTGATGACTATGGTAAGAATTAAGTTATACATGAATGACTTAGTGGTAAACCTGAAACAAAAGGTCAACTCTATCTAACATAATATGGTGTTAATAAATGTGGTCAAACAAGTCTATACCACATATTTTAACCATATAGGCTCTTCTGCCTGTGATTAGCATCTCTTAAGGAAGAAATTAGAGTAGGTTTTATACGTCTTCGATTTTCCACTAGGAAAGGGGAAACAGGAAAAGGCAAAGGACAGTACAAGAGAACACTGGTTACAAAGTATGTTATTTTACCTTCAAGGACTGTCTCTGTCCTGCCAGGAGGAGCCAGAGATGACACTTTCTCCATATGGAATGTTGAAGGAGAAAATAATTGCCAGCTCTACTGACTACACTTTGGGGATGTTTGTTATTGAAAATACCTGAGAAGTTTTATGTGTAATATCTCTGGGGAAAAAATCAGACTGCCTCTCATGTGTTCAATGGCTTCATAATTTATAACTGTGATTGCTCCACCTCATCATATTAAGAAAACTCTGGTCTTTGTCCTTACTACTGCCATCCAGCAGTACATTTATTTGGGGAAGATCATAACCATAATAAATGTGATTGACTCTAATAAGTTCAGTTTGAAACCCCTTAGTATGTTTGGAAGTAGGGATGGCAGTTATTTGAGGGACTGCTAGCGATAGAAAACTAACAGAAAAACAGATTAAAATTACTCATGTCTTTGTCACACCCATTGAAGAACCTATCTTTTACCATCCCTGCCAATTTTGCCATTTATACATTCAGGTAAGTTCTGAAAAGCATCATGTGATACTGAAAAAAGCATGGACTTCGGAGTCTGATAGACTGATTAAAATCTAATTCTCCATTTAATATCTGCTAATGTGACCTTTGTTGAATAAGTTATTTATCCTTGCTGAGTCCCAATTTCCCCATCTATAAAACAGGCATAAGATTACTTCCCTCCAAATGTGTTGTGAGAATTAAATAAGGTCATATCTTTAGTACTTGGCACATAGTTGCTACTCACTAAAAGTCATTTTCCTTCCCCTGGTTGGGTTTCACTGTGGCAATGAGTATAATTTGCGTAAATGGGTTACAAGGAAATTATACACCCACAACCTAAGGTTTTGAAATATAATTTACACATATACTATTTAATTTTATGCTTACACCATAAAAAAGCACAGACTTTACCTTCATAATCTGGGTAGAAAATTAGAGTTAAATCAGAGCACAGGGGCTCACGCCTATAAGCCCAGCACTTTGGGAGGCCGAGGCAGGTGGATCACGAGGTCAGGGGATTGAGACCATCCTGGCTAACAAAATGAAACCCCGTCCCTACTAATTAGCTGGGCGTGGTGGCACATGCCTGTAGTCCCAGTTACTCTGGAGGCTGAGGCAGGAGAATTGCTTGAACCCGGGAGGCAGAGGTTGCAGTGAGCTGTGATTGTGCCACTGCACTCCAGCCTGGGCGACAGAGCAAGACTCTGTATCAAAAAAAAAAAAATTAGAGCATTAAAATGTTCAAGCTGTTTCTTGAAGAATTTGAAACTAATGCCAGCTCTACTGACTACATTTCGAGTGTGTTTCTTATTGAAAATAGCAAGAACTTTTAATATCCTAGGGGTAAAAAATCAGATTGCCTTTCACATGTTCTATAGCTTCATTAACTATA
>NW_012101809.1:105651-115195 GCF_000951045.1 Mandrillus leucophaeus
ATATGTTGTTTTTATATGTACTGTTTTCTTAGACAGTTATTACATATTAATCTTAAAGATAATTTCTAAGAAAGTAATGTCTATAAATCATGTAATATGTTTATCTCAATACATTTAAAATATTAATCTCCCTGTAATCCCAGCATTTTGGGAGGCTGAGGCAGGCAGATCACCTGAGGCTGGGAGTTCGAGACCAGCCTGGCCAACAAGGTGAAACCCCATCTCTACTAAAAATACAAAAATTAGCTGGGTGTGGTGGCATGCACCTGTAATCCCAACTACTCAGGAGGCTGAGCCAGGAGAATTGCTTGAACCTGGGAGGCGGAGGTTGCAATGAGTAGAGATTGCCCCACTGCACTCCAGCTTGGGCAACAGAGTGAGACTCTGTCTCAAAAATAAAATAAAATATTAATCTCAACATTGAGATTAATGGACCTGTAATAAAACATTTGCCTGTAATACAATTGTGTTTGTCAACTCCAAAAAAGTGACTAGCTACGACTGTATTGTCTTTTGTCCTCTAGGCTAATGGCATACTTTGACCTTTTTATTTTTATTTCTTTTATTATTATTACTATTATTATTATTATTATTATTTGAGACACGGTCTCACTCTGTCACCCAGGCTGGAGCACAGTGGTGTGATCATGGCTCACTGCAGCCTCTACCTCCTGGACTCAAGCAATCCTCTCACTTCAGCAGCCCTGTGTAGCTGAGATCACAGGTGTGACTATGCCTGGATATTTTTTTTTGTTTTTTGTAGAAGCAGGGTGTCACTATGTTGCCCAGGCTGGTCTCAAACTCTTGGGCTAAAGCAATCCTACCACCTTAGCCTCCCAAATGCTGTGATTATAGGCATGAGACTTTGACCTTTTAAAATACACTAATATGTTTAGTTCATTATAAGGAGAGTTAAGCAAATGTTTATAACAGAAGGCTTACCACTGGTTCATTCCACTACTCAATAATCAAAATCAGCTGATAGACTTTACTAGTACATACTTACTCAACTGAATATTTTACTTCTGCTTGAATTAACATCTAGACCCCTAATTCTTTGGAGTAGTTTTGTCCCCACATAGGCAGATCCAAGACCTTCCTTAATTCAATGCTCGTTATATTAAACTTTATCAGCCTTAATTGTCACCAAATTTTCTAATTCTTCTAGTCCTTTTCATTAGCTAGAGATATTGACATGCTGATGACCGTTGGGAAGTATATTTAATTTTGATCAGACACTTAAATTTTAAATTATTCTTTTGATTTTCTGAAGCCTGGACAACACAATAAAATAGTATTTCCTGCGTGCAAATACCTAAAAATAGTCTTTTCCCCTTTCAAGTAGAAATGAAAATAATGTGCAAGCCTAGGTCAGGGATTCTCACCCCTGGCTGCACATTAAAATCATCTGAGGAGCTTTTTAATAATTTATTTGGAGTAGGGCTTGAGAATATTCCAGATCCCTCACTATACAATTCTATTTGGTTTCTAATTTCAGAGAGCAAATTTAGATGACAAAGGATCCCACATTATTTAATCTATTGGATTCCTAGGTTTCAGATAATGAGGAGAAATAGGCCAGATTCTAAGGGATATCTCAAAAAAAAATTGGAATCTATTCTACACCAAATTTAGAAAGTGAAAGTTCAGATAGAAAGGGACCATCCCCTAAGGGGGAAAATTATGCAAGTAAATACCATACATCCTACTAGCTTTAACAGATTTTCAAACTGATCATTCTTTCATTCGATAAATATTTTCACTTTATACCATCTGATTAGGAAATTTGAAATACTGAATAACATTAATTTTGAATATAGAAAAATGGGAACCTTCTTGCATGCTGATGAAAGTATAAACTAACTGGGCCACTCTGGAGACTGATCTGGCAATACTTAGTGAAATTAAATATGTATATTCCCCAAGAGCCAATAATCCCACCACTGGGCATAAACTCCAGTAGTAAAATTTGCAAAAAGGCTCATTAAAAGATTTGAATGAAGATGGTCAGTAAAGCGTTGAGTGTAATAGTGAGGAACTGGAGGCACCTAGATGTCCATCATAAAGGAAATAGGTAAAATGAGGACAACTGTTAGAAGCAATGAACTAAATGTGCACACATAGATATGTACACAAAATAGATAGGTTTTAAGTACAATAATAGGTGAGAAACACACAAAACCAGAATGATACCTATAGCACAATAATGTTAGTGCAAATTAAACACACACATTAAACAATATATTTTACAAGGATACGAAAACATCAAAGGACATACATCAAACACATGAGAGTTGATGCCTATAAGATAGGTGTCGAAAGAAAAAGAAAATAAAACAAAAAGACTTTTCATGGACCAATGTTCATAAACAGTCTCCTGCATTCAAGGCAATACTTAACCAATTTTTGGGGGGAAAAAACAAGAAATATTTATTGAGGTCTGACAACGGACCAGGTATTGTGTCCTCCTGCCACCTTGAGATCTAAAGAGGAATAATAATATCCTTGCCCTTGGAAACCCCACAATCTACCTGGAAAACTGAATAGGCTAACAAATCCATTTGATAAGCGCTATAATAAAAATGTGGAGAAAGGTGCTGTGGAGCACAAAAGGGATTATGACTTAAAATCAATTTGCAGCCGTGCGCGGTGGCTCACGCCTGTAATCCCAGCACTTTGGGAGGCCAAGGCAAGCGGGTCACCTGAGGTCAGGAGATCGAGACCATCCTGCCCAACATGGTGAAACCCTGTCTGTACTAAAATACAAAAAATTAGCCAGGTGTGGTGAAGCATACCTGTAGTCCCAACTAAGGAGGCTGAGGCAGGGGAATCGCTTGAACCTGGGCGGCAGAGGTTGCAGTGAGCTGAGATCACACCACTGCACTCCAGTCTGGCAACAGAGCAAGACTCCATCTGAAAAAAAAAATCAATTTGTATATATAGAAGCTTATTACTTGATACATGTATAATTTTGCATCACAATAATTCCTAAAATATTTCATACTGTTTTTCTTTTTATACGTCCAGTTTTGCCTAGTTTCTACTTCGGTAATAGCTAAGGGTTGCCTGTTGTAGAAATGCTAGAGTGCCATCTGCTGGTGGAAATGTTTGAAATTCCCCCATCTACCTCACAATTTGTTCTCAAAAACAAAAATAATCATGTCCATCATCAGATATTTGGGCTTGAAGAAATCTTAGAAATCGTCTAGTTCAGGACCCTAGTTTTAGAGAGTAGGAAGTATCTTTCTTACAAGATTTCATCTCATTTAAGAAAAACAAGAACACACAAGCATACACACACACCATTCCATCACCACTGTAAATGTCACAGAATGCTATACAGTTAAGACTCACAAAGATATACTATCTTAATTTCCCCAAACAGATAAACATATAATCTCCTTTAAAGACTTCCATAAGACATTTTTAAACCTTTTGGTAAAGATCACTTCCCAGGAAAACAATTTTAGTAAGGCAGTTTACTGCAACATGAAAAGAATTAGTTCTGAGGTCAACGCTAAGTTCATTCCAGTTTCACTATGTATTTTTAAAAGTAAGGAAGTTCTAAACGTGGAAATGAAAACATGACACCCACTACCACAAAAACACACTTAAGTATATAACCCACAGATCCTATAAAGCAACCACACAATAGAAACTACAAAGCAACTAGCTAACAATGTCATGATAGGATCAACACCTCACATATCAATATTAACCTTGAATATAAATGGTCTAAATGCCCCACTTAAAAGACACAGAGTGGTAATTTGATTTTTTTAAAAAATGAGACCCATCTATCTGCTGTCTTCAAGACACCCATCTCACACAAAATGACACCCATAGGCTTAAAGTAAAGAGTTGGTGATATGGTTTGGATTTGTGTCCCAACCCAAATCTCATGTGGAATTCTAATCCCCAACGTTGGAGGAGGAGCCTGGTGAGAGGTGACTGGATCATGGAGGTGGATTTCTCCTTTTCTGTTCTCATGATACTGAGTGACTTCTCATGAGATTGGGTTGTTTAAGTGTGTAGCACCTACCCCTCCTCTCTCTATCCCAGGCTCCAGCCATGTAAGACATGCCTACTTCCACTTCTGCCATGATTGTAAGTTTCCTAAGGCTTCCCAGCCATACTTACTGTACAGCCTGCAGAACCATGAGCCAACTAAACCTCTTTTATTTATAAATTACCCAGTTTGGGGTATTTCTTTATAGCAGTGTGAAAACGGACTAACACAAAAAATTGGAACCAGGAGCAGGGTACTGCTATAAAGATACCTGAAAATGTGGAAGTGACTTTGGAACTGGGTAATGGGCAGAGGTTGGAACAGTTTGAAGGGCTCAGAAGCAGACAGGAAGATGAGGGAAAGTTTGAAACTTCCTAGAGCCTTGTTAAAATGTTGTGACCAAAATACTGATAGTGATATGCACAATGAAGTCCAGGCTGAGATGGTCTCAGATGGAGATGAGGAACTTATTGGGAACTAGAGAAAAGATCACTTTTCTATGCTTTAGCAAAGAGGTTAGAGGCATTGGGCAACTGCCCTAGGGATCTGTGAAACTTTAAACTTGAAAGTGATGATTTAGGGTATCCAGTGGAAGAAGTTTCTAAGCAGAAAAGCATTCAAGATGTAGCCTGGCTGCTTCTAGTAGTCTAAGCACACTCATGAGCAAAAAAGTGATGTAAAACTGGAACTTATATTTAAAAGGGAGGCATAAAAGTTTTGAAATTTTGCAGCCTGGCCATGTGGTAGAAAAGAAAAAGCATTTTGATGGGAAGAATTCGAGCCAGCTACAGAAATTTGCATAAGTAAAAAGAAACTAAATGTTAATAGCAGACAATGGGAAAAATCCCTCAAAGGCATTTGAGAGACCTTTGTGGCAGCCCCTCCCCTCATAGGCCCCAAGGCCTAGGAGGGAAGAACGGTTTCATGGGTCAGACCCAGGACCCCAATGCCCTGTGCAACCTCAGGACACTGCTCTCTGCATCCCAGCCCCTCCAGTTCCAGCCATGGCTAAAAGAGCCCCAGATAGGTCTCAGACTCCTACTCCAGAGGGTGCAAGCCATAAACCTTGGCAGTTTTCATGTGATGTTAAACCTCCAGATGCTCAGAGGGCAAGAGCTGAGGCTTGGAAGCCTTGAGCTAGATTTCAGAGGATGTGTGGAAATGCCTGGATGTCCAAGCAGAAGTCTGCTGCAGGGGTGAAGCCCTCATGGAGAACCTCTACTAGGACAGTGTGGAGGGGAAATGTGGGGTTGGATCCCACACACAGAGTCCCTACTAGGGCACTTCCTAGTGAAACTGTGAAAAGAAGGCCACTGTTCTTCAGACCCCAGAATGGTAGATGCACTGACAGCTTGTTCAGTGCACTTGGGAAAGCTGCAGGCACTCATCACCAGCCCTTGAGAGCAGCCATGGGAGCTGAGCCCTGCAGAGCTAAAGCAGTGGAGCTCCTCAAGGCCTTGGGAGCCCAACCCTTGCATCAGTGTGCCCTGAATGTGAGACATGGTGTCAAAGGAGATTATTTTGGAGGTTTAAGATTTAATGACTACCCTTCAGGGTTTTGGATTTGCATAGGACCTGCAGCCCCTGTCTTTTGGCTGATATCTCCCTTCTGGAATGGGTGTATTTACCCAATGTCTGTACCTCCATTGTATCCTGGAGGTAACTAACTTGTTTTTGATTTTACAGGCTTATAGGCAGAAGAGACTTGCCTTATCTCAAATGAGACTTTGGACTGTGGACTTTTCAATTAATGCTGAAATGAGTTAAGACTTGGGAGACTGTTAAGAAGGGATGACTATATTTTGCAATGTGAGAAGGATATGAAATTTGGGAGGGGTTGTGGGCAAAACGATATGATTTGGATTTGTGTCCCTGCCCAAATCTCAATTTGAATTGTAATTCCCAATTTTGGGGGAAGGGCCTGGTGAGAGATGATTGGATCATGGGGGTAGATTTCCCCCTTGCTGTTCTTGTGATAGTGGGTGAGTTCTCATGAAATCTGGCTGTTTAAAAGTGTGTAGTGGTCGGGTGTGGAGACTCATGTCTGTAATCCCAGAATTTTGGGAGGCTGAGGCAGGCAGAACACGAGGTCAGGAGTTTGAGACTAGCCTGGCCAATATGGTGAAACCCTGTCTCTACTAAAAAACACAAAAATTAGCCAGGCATGGTGGCGGATGCCTGTAATCCCAGCTACTCAGGAGGCTGAGGCAGGAGAATCGCTTGAAACCAGAAGGTGGAGGTCACAATGAGCTGAGATCATGCCACTGCACTCCAGCCTGGGCAAAAGAGCAAAACTCCATCTCAAAAAAAAGAAAAAAAAGTGTAGCACCTCCCCTTTTGTTTCTCTTCCTCCTGCTCCAGCCATGTAAGACATGCCTGCTTCCCCTTCTGCCATGATTGAAAGTTTCCTGAGGCAGCCCCAACCACGCTTCCTGTTCAATCTAGGGAATTGTGAGCCAACTAAGCCTCTTTTCTTTATAAATTACCCCGTTTCAGGTATTCCTTAATAGCAACAAGAGAAAGACTAATAAATAGACCTACAAAAAGACTTAGCCGCACAATTATAGTGAAGGACTTCAACACCACCCTGTCACTATTAGATCACTGAGGCACAAATATAACAAATAATCTGGACTTAAATATGACACTTGACCAATTACACCTAATAGACATCTATCTACAAAACACTCCACTTATCAACCACAGAATATGCATTCTTCTCATCTGTGCACATAATATACTGCAAGATCAACCACATTCTAGCCCATAAAGCAAGTCTCAATAAATTCAAAAAAGTCAAAATCCTACCAACCTTACTCTTGGACCACAGTGGAATAAAAATAGAAATGAATACCAAGAAGATCTCTCAAAACCACACAATTACACGAAAATTAAACAATTTTCTCCTAAGTGACTTTTGGGTGAAAAACAAAATTAAGACAGAATTTTTAAAATTCTTTGAAATAAAAAATGAAAACAAAGACACAACATACCAAAATCCCTGAGTTGTATCAAAAGCAATATTAAGAGGAAAGTTTATAGCACTAAATAGCTACCACAAAAAAATTAGAAAGATCTTAAATGAACAATTTAACATTCCATCTAAAGGAACTAGAAAAACAATAACTCCAAAGCTAGCAGAAGAAAAGAAATAACTAAATTAGAGCAGAATTGAACTAAATCCATACAAAGAATCAACAGAAACAAAAGTCTGTTCTTTGAAAGGATCAAGAAATCAACAGACTGCTAGGTAGATTAACAAAGAAAAAAGAGAGAAGATCCAAATAAGCAAAATCAGAAATGACAGATGTGACAACCAATCTCAGAAATACAAAAGATCCTCAGAGACTATTATGAATGCTTCTATGCCACAAACTACAAAACCTAGAGAAAATTGATAAATTCCTGGAATCATACAATCTCCCAAAATTGAATCAGCAAGAAATTGAAACCCTGAACAGACCAACAGCAAGTTCAGAAATTTAATTAGTAATAAAGCACCTACCAAAAAACAAAGAAGTCCCAGACCAGATAGATTAACAGCCAAATTCTACTAGACATATAAAGAAGAGCTGGTACCAATTCTAGTGAAACTATTCCAAAAAATCGAGGAGGAGGGACTCCTCCCTAACTAATTCTATGGAGCCAGCATCACCTGATACCAAAACTTGGCAAAGACACAACCAAAAAAGACTACAGGCCAATATCCATAATGAACATAGATGCAAAAATCCTCAACAAAATACTAGCAAACTGAATCCAGCAGCACATCAGTAAGCTAATTCACCATGATCACATAGGCATATACGCTTGATTCCTAGGATGAAAGATTGGTTCGACATAAACAAATCAATAAATGGATTCACCACACAAGCAGAATTAAAAACAATTGGCCAGACATGGTGGTTCACACCTGTAATTCCAGTATTTTAAGCAGCCAAGGGAGGAGGATCACCTGAGACCAAGAGTTTGAGACCAGCCTGGAAAACATAGTGAAATCCTCTCTCTACCAAAAAAAAAAAAAAAATTAGCTAGGCATGGTAGCACGTGCCTGTAGTTGCAGCTACTCAGTGGGGCTGAGGTAGGAGAATCGCTTAAGCCCAGTAGGTCAAGGCTGCAGTGGGCCATGATCATACCACTTCACTCCAGCCTGGGCAACAGAGTGAGACTTTCTGTTGAAACATACACATACATACAAACAAAAAAAATATGATCATTTCAATAGATGCAGAAAAAGCTTTTGATAAAATCTTACATCCCTTCATGATAGAAACCCCCAAGAAAGTAGACATCAAAGGAACATACCTCAAAATAATGAGAGCTATCTATGGTAAACCCACAGTCAACATCATACCGAAAGAGCAAAAACTGGAAACATTCCCCTTGAGAACTGGAACAAGACAAGGATGCCTACTCTCAGCACACATTCTTCATAGTACTAGAAGTGTTACCCACAGCAATCATGCAAGAGAAAAAAATAAAAGTCATCCAAATAGGGAAAAAAAGAAGTCAAACTATCTCTGTTTATGGATGATATGATTCTATACATAGAAAACCCTAAAGACTCCACCAAAAGGCCCCTAGAATGGATAAATGACTTCAGCAATGTTTCAGGATACCAAATCAATGTACAAAAATCAGTAGTATTTCTATACACCAATAATGTTCAATCTAAGAGCCAAATCAAGAACACAATCCCTTTATAATAGCCACAGACAAAAAATGAAATACCGGCCAGGTACAGTGGCTCACGCCTATAATCCCAGCACTTTGGGAGGCTGAGGCAGGTGGATCACGAGGTCTGGAGATCGAGACCATCCTGGCCAACACGGTGAAACCCCGTCTCTACTAAAAAGTCAAAAAAAATTAGCCAGGCATGGTGGCGGGCGCCTGTAGTCCTAGCTACGCGGGAGGCTGAGGCAGGAGAATGGTGTGAACCCAGGAGGCGGAGCTTGCAGTGAGCCAAGATCACACCATTGCACTCCAGCCTGGGCAACAGAGCGAGACTCCATCTCAAAAAAAAAGAAAAAAGAAAAGAAAAGAAAAGAAACTGAAATACCTGGGAATATATCTGACCAAGGAGGTGAAAGAGCTCTACAAGGAGAACTACAAAACACTGCTAAAACAAATCACAGATTACATAGACAAATAGAAAACATTCCATGTTCATGGATTGGAATAATCAATATTATAAAAATGGCCATATTGCCCAAAGCAATCTATAGATTCAATGCTATTCCTATCAAACTACCAATGTCATTTTTCACAAAACTAGAAAAAAACTATACTAAAATTCATATGGAACCTAAAAACACCTGAAGGCCAAGGCAATCCTAAGGAAAAAGAACAAAGCCAGTGGTATCACATTACCTAACTTCAAACCATACTATAAGGCTACAGTAACCAAAACTGTACCACTCATAGTACTGGTATAAAAACAGACACAGACCAATGGAACAGAATAGAGAACCCAGCAACAAAGCTGCATACCTACAGCCATCTGATCTTTGACAAAGTTGACCAAAAAAAAAAAAA
>NW_012101809.1:115245-118388 GCF_000951045.1 Mandrillus leucophaeus
AAAAAAAAAAAAAAAGCAATGGGTAAAGGACTCCTTATTAAATAAACAGTGCTGGCATAGCTGGCTGGTCATAAGAAGAAGAATGAAACTGGACCCCTACCTTTCACCATATGAAAAAATTAACTCAATCTATAAGAATCCTAGAAGAAAACCTAGGAAACACCATTCTGGACATCAGCCTTTGGAAATAATTTATAATTAAGCCCTGAAAAGCAACTGCAACAAAAACAAAAATTGGTAAGTGGGATCTAATTAAACTAAGTGGCTTCTGCACAGCAAAAGAAACTATCAACAGAGTACACAGATGATCTAGAGAATGGGAGAAAATATCACAAACTACTCATCCAACAAAGGCTTAATATCCAGAATCTATAAGGAACTTAAACAACCAAACAAGCAAAAACTAAGTAACCTCATTTAAAAAATGGGAAAAAGACACGAACAGACACTTCTCAAAAGAAGATATACAGGAAGCCAACATTTAAGAGTGTTCCACATAACTAATCATCAGAGAAATGCAAATAAAACCACAATGAGTTGTCATCTCACACCAGTCAGAATAGCTATTATTTAAAAAAGGAATGCCTGTACACTGTTGGTGAGAATGCAAATTAGTTCAGCCACTATGGAAAGCTATTTGTTATTTCTCAAAGAACTTAAAACAGAACTACCATTCAATCCAGCAATCTCATTACTGGGTATATATCCAGAGAAAACAAATCATTCTACCAAAAAGACATATGATATGCACTTGCATGTTCACAGCAGCACAATTCACAATAGCAAACACATGGAATCAACCTAGGTGCTCATCTACATTGGACTGGATAAAGAAAATGTGGTACAGATACACCATGGAATACTATGCAGCCATAAAAAAAGAACAAAATCACATCCGTTGAAACAACATAGATGCAGCTGTGAATTAACACAGGAACAGAAAACTAAATATTGCATGTTCTCACTTCTAAGTGGGAGATAAACATTGGGTACTCATGGACAGAAAGATGACAACAATAGACACTGGGGACTACTAGAGGGGTTAGGGAGAGCAGAAAGGTTGAAAAACTATTGGTTACTATTCTCAGTACCTGAATGATGGGATCATCTGTACCCCAAACCTCAGCATCATGCAATATAACCAAATAATAAATCTACACAAGTACCTCCTGAATCTAAAATAAAAGTTGAAAAAAAATTTAAAAAAGAATAGATGTTATTCACCATTATTAATGTGATTAGGTGTAATTTAATCTTGACTGAAAATAGCTAACTGTTTAACTAAAAGTTTAGTTTTTCCTATAGTATATCTAATATAAGTTGAAAGTGTCTTTCTTAAAATGTATGAGATCCTTACAATGGAATACTATTAGACAATTATAAAAAATGGAGTACTAATATAACCTATAATGTGGATGAGCTTTGAAAACATTACGCTAAGTGAAAGATGTCCATCACAAAAGACCACGTAATACAAAATTTGTTTATATGAAATATCCAGAACAGGCAAACATATAGAAACAAAAAATAGATTAGTGGTTGTCAGAATTGGGGAGAAGTTCATGAGGAATGACTGATAAAAGGTAAAGAGTTTCTTCTGAAGGTGATGAAAATGTTTAAAAATTCGATTATGGAGATGACCATAAAAATCCACGAATATACTATAAAACACTGAATTTTATATATTAAATCAAAAACTTTTATGCTATATATATTTTATCTCAATAAGGCTCTTAAAAAATATAAAAGGAAAATTTTCTTTCAGCCTAGTTGAACACATTGAAAACTAATGATCCCAAAGGACAGACATTAGAAAAGTTATGGCAATATTTAGACATCTATCAAATCATTAAAAGGCTTTAATGTGCTTCTTATATTTGTTTATTTTTAATTTGTGTATGAAAACATGTGAATACTGGTGAATTCTAACAAACATTTAGGGGAGAAATAGTATTAGTTTTATACAAACTCTTCCAGGAAGTAGGAGAGGAGATAGCTGTCCCCAGTTTATTCTATGATGCCAGCACGGCTTTGATACCAAAACCAGACAAAGATACTAGAAAAAAAATAAAACTACTGACCAATAAGGATAATACGTCACAGCAAAGTTGGGCTTATCCAGGAATATAAAGTTGTTTTAACATTCAAAAACATCAATGTAACTCAACATACTAACAAATTAATACAAACACACGCACGCATGCATGCATGGACACACACAGACACACACACACACACATGATTTCAATAGATGCAGTAAAGTCATCTGATAAAATCCAAAATCCATTCCTCATAAAAACTTTCAACAAAATGAGAATTAAAGGAAATTTTTTTCATTTAATAAAGAGCAACTATGAAAAATACATAGGTAGCATCATATTTAATGGCAAAAGACTGAATGATTTCAACTTGCTATGGTTTGAACATGCCTCCACCGTCACAAAAGCGTATGTTGGAAACGTAATCCCCAATCACATTAGTCCATTTTCACTCCAGTATAAAGAACTATCTGAGACTGGGCAAGTTATAAAGAAAACAGGTTTCATTGACTCTCAGTTCCACAGGCTGTGAAGGAGGCATGGCTGGGGAGGCCTCAGGAAACTTACAATCAGGGCAGAAGGCGAAGAGGAGGCCAGCACATCTTCTCATGACTGGCAGGAAAGAGACAGAGTGAAGGGGGAAGTGCTACACACTTTTAAACAACCAGATCTCATGATAACTCAGTATCGTTAGAACAGCAAGGGGGAGATCTGCCCCCATGATCCAATCACCTCCCAACAGGCCCTTCCTCCACCACTGAAGATCATAACTCAACATGAGATTTGTGTGGGGACACACAGCCAAACCATATTACCAATGCAATAGTGTTGGAATGTGCAGCCTAATGGGAAGTATTTAGGTCATGCAGGCTCCACCCTCATGAATGGATTAATGCCATTTATAAAAAGACTTGAGCTGGCAAGTTTGAACTCTTGCTCTTTCTTACCCTCTCTTTGCCCTTCTGCCATAAGATGACTCACCAGACAGGTCCTTGTGATATGCCAGCCCTTCAACCTTAGACTTCCCAGCCTCTCAAACCTTCAGCCAACACATTTCTGTTCATTATAAATTATCCAGTCTGATATTCTGTTAGCACAAAATGG
>NW_012101809.1:118883-120031 GCF_000951045.1 Mandrillus leucophaeus
ATTGTTGGTTATAAGATCAGTATACAAAAATCAATTGTATTTTTATGTATTAGCAACAAATAATAAAGAATCGAAATTTCACAAGCAATGTCATTTATAATAGCACTCAGGAATTTTAAAACACCTGGGAAATACTTAGAGATAAATACTTAGAATTAAAGCAGACAAAAGATGTGCAAGACTTAAAAACTATAAAACATTGCTAGATAAGCGAAAGAAAATCTAACTAAATGGAGTTTTATATATATATACATACATATATATATATATATACACACACACACACACACACCCTGTGTTGAAATAGTCAATATTGTTAAGAGGTCAATTCTCCCAAAATGGTTCTATAGATTCAACACAATATCAATTAAAATCCCAGTTTGTTTTTAAGGGAAAATGACAAGTTGGTTTTAAAATGCAGACGAAAATGTAAAGGACCTAGAACAGGCAAAACCAGTCTGAAAAACGACAAGTTTGGGGCCAACATTGCCTGATTTCAAATCTCATTATAAAGCTACAGTAATCAAGGCAATGTGTGATTGGCATCAAGACAAGCAGATCAGTAGAACAGAATAGAGTCCAAGAATAGACCCACATACATGGACAATTTATTTTTGACAAAGATGTAAAGGCAGTTCAATAAAGAAAGGGCTGCCTTTTTAACAAATGCTGCTGAAACAAGTGGCTATCCATATGCAAAACCAAAACTTAGCACCATACATACAAATAATTAACTCAGAAGGGATCATAGAGTTAACTATAAACCTAAAACTATAAAGCTTTTTGAAGAAAATATAGACGTTCTTTATGACTTTTGGTTAAGGAGTATTCTCTTAGATGCAACACTATAAGCCCAACACATGAAAGAAAAAATGTAATAAAAGACTTTGTGAAAAATAAAAACATTTGCTCTTCAAAAGACACTGTTAGGCAAAGACACTGTTAGGCACTTTGGGAGGCTGGTGCGGGTGGATCACCTGAGGTCAGAAGTTCAAGATCAGCCTGACCAACACAGTGAAACCCCATCTCTACTAAAAATGCAAAAATTAACCAGGCATGGTGGCACATGACTGTAATCCCAGCTACTTGGGAGGCTGAGGTGGGAGAATCGCTTGAACCTGGGAGGTGGAGGTTGCAGTGAGCCAAGA
>NW_012101809.1:125776-126284 GCF_000951045.1 Mandrillus leucophaeus
GAACTCTTGCTCTTTCTTACCCTCTCTTTGCCCTTCTGCCATAAGATGACTCACCAGACAGGTCCTTGTGATATGCCAGCCCTTCAACCTTAGACTTCCCAGCCTCTCAAACCTTCAGCCAACACATTTCTGTTCATTATAAATTATCCAGTCTGATATTCTGTTAGCACAAAATGGACTATGACACTAAGACCTGCAATAACACAAGAGTGTCCACTGTTACCACTTCTATTCAATATTCTACTAGAAGTTCTGGACAGTACAATCAGCAAGAAAAATAAATAAAAGGCATTTATATTTGACAGGAAAAAGTAAAATTATCTTTATTCTCAGATAACATGAATGTCTTTATAGAAAATCTGATGGACTCTATTAAGAAGCTACTAGAACTAATACATGAATTTATCAAGTTTGTAGGTTATGGCTGGGCTTGTTGGCTCACACCTGTAATCTCAGCACTTTGGGAGGTCGAGACGGGAAGATTACGAGGTCAAGAGATCAAGACCAT
>NW_012101809.1:129466-135591 GCF_000951045.1 Mandrillus leucophaeus
AAGAGTGAAACCCCATTAAAAAAAAAAAAAAAAAAAGACACTGTTAGGAGGCTGAAAAGACAAGCTACTGGCTAGGAAAAAAATATTTGCAAAGCACATATACCATAAAAGACTTGTATACAGGATACATAAAGAACATTCCAAAAGTCATAAGAAACAAGTGACCTAATAATAAAGTGGGCAAAAGATTTAAATAGATACTTTACCAAAGAAGATACATGAATTACAAAAAATTGCATGAAAAGATGCTGAACATCATTAGTCATTAAGAGAGTTGCAAATTAAAGCCACAGTGAAATGTGGGAAGAAAGGAATATGCAATACCAATATGTCATGAATAAAATGATATTCCAAAGTCAAAGACAACAGAAATGGACTAGGTAAACACTCTAAGGCAGGGGTCCCCAACCCCCAGGCCACGGACTGGTATCAGTATGGGTCTGTGGTCTGTTAGGAACGGAGGCCACACAGCAGGAGGTGAGCAACAGGCGAGCAAGCATTACCACCTGAGCTCTGCCTCCTGTCAGATCAGAGGTGGCATTAGATTCTCATAGGACTTTAAACCCTGTTGTGAACTGTGCATGCGAGGGATCTAAGCTGTGTACTCCTTATGAGAATCTAATGCCTCATGATCTGAGGCGGTACAGTTTCATCCCGAAATCATCCCCACCCTCAACTCTTTCCCCGTAGAAAAATTGTCTTCCACTAACCTGGTCCCTGGTGCCAAAAAGGTTGGGGACTGCTGCTCTAGGAATTGCTTATTCACCATCAGTAGCAGAAACCCAGAATTTCAAGATTTTTGTTACTGATGGTAAGTAAACAATTCTAAAATATGGAATAGATCAATCAGAAATATCGTTAAAGCCCACAGCTGTGTCTATGCATCTTTGTGAGAATAATGATAGATGAAACAGCAATCTCAAATCTAGCAACAGTCATGAGCTCCTACCAAAAAAAAAAAAAAAAAAAAAAAACCTGTTGCTGAAAAGTCTGAAAGTCCAGGTGATGAAAAAGCATGGACATCCTGAGGACAAACTGGGCATGGCCCACCAGAGTTAACTAGATTATCCAAAAACATGTAATGTGCTACTCATATTCTGTGAAGACAAAAACAGTTATCAAATATTTATTTATACTTAGTATATACTATGTACTAAGGCATGATGGAATCAAAACAAATCATATTATTACAGAGAAAGAGTATGAACACAAAACTCTGCAGGGAGCAAGCAGGCAAAAACTGTTACTGCCAGAGGAAGACTCAATATGAAAATAAAGCTAATGTCACTATAAGCCCTTCCTTTAAGAAAATCTATCTACTCAACCACACAAATCAGAATAATACTTCCCCATCTTTCTTGAGCCCTTATTAAGTACTAGACATTGTGCAATCACTTTAATGTGTTATCTTATTTAATCTTTACAATAACTCCAAAAAACAGGTTCTAATTATCTCATTTTAAAGAAGAAAAAAAACTAAGGATTACAGCAATTAAGTAAGTCATCAGAAGTCAATAGCTAGTAGCTTACAGATTCAAATCTAGGTCTATCATTCTAGACGCTAAGCTCTCAATCACTAGGATATTCTAAATCAGTCTATATAACATAAAACTGAGCTAATATATTTAATTAGAATTAATGAACATTTGAATCAATGTTCCATGTCTTTTAACATTTTATCAGCTTTTCCTCCTTGATCTAAATGAAGCTCGCTTCTGTATAACCCAGCATATATTTTGCACAAAAAAAATTTTATTTCCCTTTTCTTTTTTCTTCTTTTCTTTTTTTTTTTTTTTTTGAGATGGAGTCTCGCTCTGGTACCCCGGCTAGAGTGCAGTGTTGTGATCTCCGCTTGCTGCAAGCTCCGCCTCTGGGGTTCACACCATTCTCCTGCCTCAGTCTCCCGAGTAGCTGGGACTACAGGTGCCCACCACCATGCCCAGCTAATTTTTTTGTATTTTTAGTAGAGATGAGGTTTCACCATGTTAGCCAGGATGGTCTCGATCTCCTGACCTCGTGATCTGCCCGCCTCAGCCTCCCAAAGTGCTGAGATTACAGGCGTGAGCCATTGCGCCCAGCCTATTTCCCTTTTCAAAAGCAAAACTGGTAATTTTATTTTCTCTGTAGATTTTTCATTTGATACATGACATTTACTAATATATAAAGACTAAGTATATATCCATGATTATGATCACTTTCACTGAGCATACTATGGTTACAGAGTAAGGCATAGAGAATCTGGCTCCTAGAAGCCTTCCCAGAAATCCCCTAACTCATGTGTACATATTCTTGTTCATGTTCATTCTCTTTCTTGCTCTCAAGCACATACCCATTGGAGAGGGAAACAGGCATATTTTAAGATAGCAGCAGATAAGTGGGTAGGTTTTGTATACCCCAATTTGTAGATGGGTTCATACATCCGTGGGAAGGGTCTGAAGCACTCTGTGCCCTATGAACTCACAAAACCAACCAGCCAAAACTTCCACAAATAAAAACTCATAATGAGAAATATTTGAGAAAAGACTCCATACTGAAGAAAATATAGATAACTGGGAAAAGGAAACAGAAAGCTCATGTAAAAGTGGAGAAGCAAACAAAATCAGAATATCTCAGAAAGCAACAGGCCATACTTTTTAATCTCTCTCTGACTCTCTCTCTCTCTCTCTCTCTCTCTCACACACACACACACACACACACACACGAAAGCTCTAAACTTGTGAAGCTATAAAAATTCTACTAACGCATCCCTCCTTTCTAAAAGTTCAGAAAAAAACAATTTTGCATTAAAATGAGCAATAAAAATGAATCACAACTTCATGAAAAAATATTGTAAGAATAAGAGGATAAAGCTTGATAACCTCTGTAGAAATAACAAAATCATTCCAGAAAACACATGCCCATGAGAACTCTGAAAACTGTAATCTAATATTTCCAAATATAGTAAAAGAAATTAATAAAATGATAGAATATATTTTAAATCATAAATTACAATTAGAAAAACTCTGAAAGAAGATGACAGAATCCAGAAAACAATAACAATTTTTTAAAATAGCATTTCAGAAATAAAGATGAAAAGAACTGAAAAAGTGAATAAACATAAAAAATGCTGTCTTAAAATGGATTAAAAAAGAAAAAAGAGATAAAAAGAAGAGAAATAAAAAGATCAAGAATTTCAGAGAAAGTGACAAACACAGAAAATGGGGTTTTTGTTGTTGTTGTTTTTTGAGACAGAGTCCCTCTCTGTCACCCAGGCTAGAGTGCAGTGGCACAATCTCAGCTCACTGCAAGCTCCGCCTCCTGGGTTCACATCATTCTCCTGCCTCAGCCTCCCAAGTAGCTGGGACTACAGGTGCCTGCCACTACACCCGGCTAATTTTTTGTATTTTTAGTAGAGATGTGGTTTCACCGTGTTAGCCAGGATGGTCTCAATCTCCTGACCTCGTGATCCACCCGCCTCGGCCTCCCAAAGTGCTGGGATTACAGGTGTGAGCCACCATGCCCAGCCAGAAAATGGGTTTTTTAAAATCTAACATATGTATAATAGGAGTTCCTAAAGACGAAAACCAGTCATGAAACAGAATAAATATGAAAAACTGTAAATAAAACTCTCCTGAAAAATATTAAACTACATATAGAAAGGACACATCAAATCACAGAATGACCAATAGCTAGATACATTCCAGTAAAATACTGGATTAAAAAAGAAAATAAAATACCCTTTGGGCATAGAGAAAAAGAATAAATTACTTATAAGAGAAAGAAAATCAGATTTACTGTAAGTTTCTAACAGTGACACTTTATTATCAGATACAATAAAAAACCAGATTTAAGATATTCAATGACAGAAGATGTAAGCCAAGTGACACAGGATTTTCTGGTGCCACTTGGCCAGCCAGAGACTTCTATGGCCAGCAACACCACTCCCTGCTTGCCACTGGAGGTACTCCTCCCACTCAGCCCAGTGGGCTGTGCTCAGCTTGCACCCTGGCCCATGGTTGGGCCTGGCATGCTGTGACCTGCTTCCACCTTGGGTGCCAGCGTCTGGACAAAGGGAACACGGTGGTACCTGAAAACTCAGAGATACCAGGAACCACAGAGCCCCAAGGGTGTCACAGCTTGATTGTTCCCGCCACTTGCAGCTTGGTGAGTGAGGGGTATGTTACATCCCTGGTTTGGGGAGTCCTGAGGTCTGGACTCTGGGAAGCACTACATCTCTAGTTCATTCCCACCCATCCACAGCTTCAGTGAATGGGGGGTGGGGGTGTCACAACCAGCGGCTTCTTCTCCCCAATTGCTCAGAGACCAGGACGGAGAGTTATGGTGTTACAGTACTTTTTGCACCCATCATTTTGGCATTATTGAGCAATGCAACAGCTCTCAGTGGAGAGGGGACCTCAAGTGGGCAGCCCCCTACCCAAGGTCAGGTAGTCCCCCATCCAAAGGCAGATAGTCCCAAAATGTGGCTGAGTCCAGGGTTTTTATGGGGGAAGTGTGGGCTGTAGGTAGCTTTGGAAAAGGCAACATTCTATTGGTTAAAAAGTGTTATTCAGAAAGAACCAATTGGGAAAGGGTAGGCAAACAGGAACAGAAGTTTTCATTCCTGTCGGGGACTTTACTTGGAACTGGCAGCTTGGTTTTCAGGCTTCAGGCTGTCTTTGGCTTGGAGGCCAGGTTTCACTGGGAACACACCCCTATCTGCTTAGGAATTTGTCTGCCTCCTGCTGCTATCACAGGGATCTTATATTAAGCCAAAATGACTTTCAAGTATAAAGGCCACAGTAAAACTATTAGAGACATGTAAGAACTCAAAGGATATTGTTCCCAGGAAATCTTCCAGAGAAATCTATCAGAAAATAAAAACTCAAATGGCTGGAGAGGTATCTATGTAAGAACTGATGGTAAGCATTAACCATGTATGATCATGTACCACATAACAAAGTTTCAGTCAACAATGGATGGTATATACAATGGTGGTTCCATAAGGTTATAATACTGTATTTTTACTATACTTTTACTATATTTAGATACACAAATACTTACTATTGTGTTACAACAACTGTCACAGTATTCAGTACAGTAACATGCTATTCAGGTTTGTAGCCTAGGAGCAATAGGCTATACCATACAGCCTAGGTGTGTAGTAGACCATACCATTAGGTTTATGTAAGTATACCCTATGATGTTCACACAATGAGGAAATTGCCTAATGATGCATTCTCAGAACATGTCCCCATCATTAAACAATGCATGACTGTATTTACTTATAGAACTAAGACTAGGTGATGATTACAAGGGAGAAAACATAGTAGACAATGGCTATATGCTCTAACAATGTAGCTCCAGTAAAAATATCTTAAAAATGAGGCCAGACGCGATGGCTCACGCCTGTAATACCAGCACTTTGGGAGGCCAAGGTGGGAGGATCACGAGGTCAAGAGAACGAGACCATCCTGGCCAACATGGTGAAACCCCGTCTCTACAAAATAAACAAAAATTACAAAAATTAGCTAGGCATGTTGGCACGCACCTGTAGTCCCAGCTACTCAGGAGGCTGAGGCAGGAGGATGGCTTGAACCCAGGAGGCAGAGGTTGCAGTGAGCCAAGATCGCACCATCACACTCCAGCCTGGTGACAGAGAGAGACTCTATCTCAAAAACAAAAAAAAAAGGATGGAAAAAGAATAAGCTTACTGATTGACTCATAGTTATTAACTGGGAGTAGAAGGATATTACTTCATATCAGATGCTGGGGAAGAAGAAATGGGAGAGAGAAGTTACTTGGCTAATTTCAATATCACTCACATTAGGAAGCCAACAGAATAAAAACAAAGTACAAGTGGACTAAAATATATAGAGATACTGAACTTTTAAAATACAACTTGTTTTACTGATTTTTTAGAACCATGTGAATATTTTATTTAAATATAAAAGAAAACTATTTTTTAAAAGCAGCCCCTAAAAATTAAAAATAGAATGAAACAAAGCAACCTAAATATATATCCAAGTGAGGACATAACTACACATACAGTAAGTATTTCAAGTGATTTTAAAGCACAGTAATTTATACTTTTGTAATAATCATAATTTTCAGGGGCAGTGTGCTATTATTACTGTCAACTATTATAA
>NW_012101809.1:135641-141784 GCF_000951045.1 Mandrillus leucophaeus
AGTCCTGAGGTCTGGACTCTGGGAAGCACTACATCTCTAGTTCATTCCCACCCATCCACAGCTTCAGTGAATGGGGGGTGGGGGTGTCACAACCAGCGGCTTCTTCTCCCCAATTGCTCAGAGACCAGGACGGAGAGTTATGGTGTTACAGTACTTTTTGCACCCATCATTTTGGCATTATTGAGCAATGCAACAGCTCTCAGTGGAGAGGGGACCTCAAGTGGGCAGCCCCCTACCCAAGGTCAGGTAGTCCCCCATCCAAAGGCAGATAGTCCCAAAATGTGGCTGAGTCCAGGGTTTTTATGGGGGAAGTGTGGGCTGTAGGTAGCTTTGGAAAAGGCAACATTCTATTGGTTAAAAAGTGTTATTCAGAAAGAACCAATTGGGAAAGGGTAGGCAAACAGGAATAGAAGTTTTCATTCCTGTCGGGGACTTTACTTGGAACTGGCAGCTTGGTTTTCAGGCTTCAGGCTGTCTTTGGCTTGGAGGCCAGGTTTCACTGGGAACACACCCCTATCTGCTTAGGAATTTGTCTGCCTCCTGCTGCTATCACAGGGATCTTATATTAAGCCAAAATGACTTTCAAGTATAAAGGCCACAGTAAAACTATTAGAGACATGTAAGAACTCAAAGGATATTGTTCCCAGGAAATCTTCCAGAGAAATCTATCAGAAAATAAAAACTCAAATGGCTGGAGAGGTATCTATGTAAGAACTGATGGTAAGCATTAACCATGTATGATCATGTACCACATAACAAAGTTTCAGTCAACAATGGATGGTATATACAATGGTGGTTCCATAAGGTTATAATACTGTATTTTTACTATACTTTTACTATATTTAGATACACAAATACTTACTATTGTGTTACAACAACTGTCACAGTATTCAGTACAGTAACATGCTATTCAGGTTTGTAGCCTAGGAGCAATAGGCTATACCATACAGCCTAGGTGTGTAGTAGACCATACCATTAGGTTTATGTAAGTATACCCTATGATGTTCACACAATGAGGAAATTGCCTAATGATGCATTCTCAGAACATGTCCCCATCATTAAACAATGCATGACTGTATTTACTTATAGAACTAAGACTAGGTGATGATTACAAGGGAGAAAACATAGTAGACAATGGCTATATGCTCTAACAATGTAGCTCCAGTAAAAATATCTTAAAAATGAGGCCAGACGCGATGGCTCACGCCTGTAATACCAGCACTTTGGGAGGCCAAGGTGGGAGGATCACGAGGTCAAGAGAACGAGACCATCCTGGCCAACATGGTGAAACCCCGTCTCTACAAAATAAACAAAAATTACAAAAATTAGCTAGGCATGTTGGCACGCACCTGTAGTCCCAGCTACTCAGGAGGCTGAGGCAGGAGGATGGCTTGAACCCAGGAGGCAGAGGTTGCAGTGAGCCAAGATCGCACCATCACACTCCAGCCTGGTGACAGAGAGAGACTCTATCTCAAAAACAAAAAAAAAAGGATGGAAAAAGAATAAGCTTACTGATTGACTCATAGTTATTAACTGGGAGTAGAAGGATATTACTTCATATCAGATGCTGGGGAAGAAGAAATGGGAGAGAGAAGTTACTTGGCTAATTTCAATATCACTCACATTAGGAAGCCAACAGAATAAAAACAAAGTACAAGTGGACTAAAATATATAGAGATACTGAACTTTTAAAATACAACTTGTTTTACTGATTTTTTAGAACCATGTGAATATTTTATTTAAATATAAAAGAAAACTATTTTTTAAAAGCAGCCCCTAAAAATTAAAAATAGAATGAAACAAAGCAACCTAAATATATATCCAAGTGAGGACATAACTACACATACAGTAAGTATTTCAAGTGATTTTAAAGCACAGTAATTTATACTTTTGTAATAATCATAATTTTCAGGGGCAGTGTGCTATTATTACTGTCAACTATTATAAGTATAATACAGACAAACCAAACAAATTGTACATAACATTCTATTTTATTCTATTATATGCAGCCTTCATGAGAACTAGAGTTCTCAGCATAGAAAAAAGGAAATAGAATAACACACCTAACGTTTAAAAACATACCAAAAAAAAGATGAGGTCAAGTAAAAATCCTATAGTGTTTAATAGGGAGTATTACTAAAAATTCAGGATATATTTTAACTTTGTTAAAATCATATTTCCTAGTTCTATTCACTGAAATAACCAAGAAATTATGACCAACCTGGTAGGTCTCCAAATGATATGGTTATATATGTATTATATACAGGGTTGTAGTTATGTGCTAACTATAGGGTTATAGTTATGTTTTTTAATAAGAGTCCTTATATTTTAGAAACATAATAAAACATTTATGAAAATGTCCTCAAGCCCTAGACCAGTGTTAGGGAGCCCTACAAGAGCACTTGCTTACAAGCAACACAAAATAATAACTATAACATGGCGATATCAGGAGTAACAACTTAAGAGTCTGAATCATCTGATCATCTGTATCTGGTTTTAAAAGGGGGATTAAAATTCCCTTTAAGAACAATTCTGGCCTTCAATGCTAGGTTCCTATGCTTCCATCTACACACCCCAACTTCCCTTTCATTTCTTATACTTTTCCTATTATAAAAGTTCCCTTAAGCAGAAACTAGGTCACCAAAGATAGAACAAAATTCAGGTTGTCAGGGTCATTATATTTTGTAAAAATGCAGCCCTGATAAGTTACAGATGCATCCTGAAGTGTTTACAACTGAAATTACAAGTAGAATACTTAAGAATACTCTAGGAAAAAGAAGTGACAGGGAAGACAAGTGAAAAAAGATTCTCAAAATGTTGTAATTATTGAATCTGGGTAGATACACAAGGGTTAATTATACAATGCTATTTTGACAGTCTTTTGGAAAAGCTCCATAATAAAAATATTTTTTAATGTTAAAGATAACCACTACTCAAAGAAATCAGAGAGGACACAAACAAATGGAGAAACGGTCCATGCTCATGGATAGAAAGAATCAGTATCATGAAAATGGCCACACTGCCCAAAGTAATTTACACATTAAATGCTATTCCCATTGAACTACAATTGACATTCTTCACAGAATTAGAAAAAAACTATTTTAAAATTCATATGGAACCAAAAAAGAGACCGTAACTACCATTGACATTCTTCACAGAATTAGAAAAAAACTATTTTAAAATTCATATGGAACCAAAAAAGAGCCAAAATAGCCAAGACAATCATAAGCAAAAAGAACAAAGCTAGAGGTATCATGCTACCCAACTATAAACTATACTACAAAGCTACAGTAATCAAAACAGCATGGCACTGGTTAAAAAAAAAACAGATACATAGACCAATGGAACAGAAATAGTGAACTCATAAATAAGACCGCCCACCTATAACCATCTGATCATCAACAAACTTGACACAAACAAACAATGGGGGAAAGGACTCTCAATTCAATAAATGGTGCTAGGAGTACTGGCTAGCCATATGCAGAAAATGGAAACTGGACCCTTTCCTTACACCATACACAAAAATTAACCTTAGATGGATTAAAGGCTTAAATGTAAAACCCAAAACTATAAAAGACCTAGAAGAAAATCCATACCATTCAAGGCATAGGCACAAGCAAAAATTTCATGAGAAAAACGGCAAAAGCAATTGCAACAAAAGCAAAAACTGACAAATAAGATCTAATTAAACTAAAGAACTTCTTCACAGCAAAAGCAACTATCATTAGCGTGAACACACAACTTATAGATTGGGAGAAAATTTTTGCAGTCTATCCATCTGACAAACGTCTAATATCCAAAGACTACAAAGAACTTGAACAAATTTACAAGAAAAAAAAAACCATTAAAAAGTAGGCAAAGGACATAAACAGACACTTCTCAAAAGAAGACATACATACAGCCAACAAATATGAAAAAATGCTCAACATCACTGATCATTAGAGAAATGCAAATCAAAACCACAATGAGATACCACCTCACATCAGTCAGAATGGCTATTACTGAGAAGTCAAAAAACAACAGATGCTGGCAAGGTTGTGGAGAAAAAGGAATGCTTTTACACTGTTGGTGGGAGTGTAAATTAGTTCAACCATTGCAGAAGACAGTGTGACAATTCCTCACGACCTGGAGGCAGAAATACCATTTGACCCAGAAATCCCATTAGGGTATATACCCAAAGTAATATAAATTATTCTGTTATAAAGATGCATGCACGTGTATGCTCACTACAGCACTATTCACAATAACAAAGACATGGAATCAACCTAAATGCCCATCAATGATAGATTGTATAAACCAAATGTGGTACATATACACCATGGAACATCATGCAGCCATAAAAAGAAACAAGATACTTTATAGGGCATGGATGGAGTTAGAAGCCTTTATAGGGCATGGATGGAGTTGGAAGTGATTATCCTCAGCAAACTATAACACAGCAACAGGAAACCAAACACTGCATGTTCTCACTTATAAGTGGGAGCTGAATGATGAGTGTCAGGCCTCTGAGCCCAAGATAAGCCATCATATCCCTTGTGACCTGCATGTATACATCCAGATGGCCTGAAGCAACTGAAGATCCACAAAAGAAGTGAAAAAAGACTTAACTGATGACATTCCACCATTGTGATTTGTTCCTGCCCCACCCTAACTGATATGATATACTCTCCTCTGCCCTTAAGAAGGTACTTGGTAATATTCTCTTCGCCCTTAAAAGGGTACTTTGTACACCTATCCCAAACCTATAAGAACTAATGATAATCCCACCACCCTTTGCTGACTCTTTTTTTGGACTCAGCCTGCCTGTAGCCAGGTGAAATATACAGCTTTGTTGTTCACACAAACCCTGTTGGTGGTCTCTTTACATGGATGCGCATGACATTTGGTGCCAAAACCCAGGACAGGAGGACTCCTTCGGGAGACCGGTCCCCTGTCCTTGCTGTCGCTTTGTGAGAAGATTCACCTACGACCTCTGGTCCTCAGACCAACCAGCCCAAGGAACATCTCACCAATTTCAAATCAGGAAAGCGGTCTTTTCACTCTTCTCCAGCCTTTCTCACTTCCCTTCAATCTTCCTCTCTCGATGTATGCTTCAATCTCCCTGCCCTTCCAATTCCAGTTGTTTTTCCTCTCTAGTAGAAACAAGGAGACACATTTTATCTGTGGACCCAAAACTCCGGCGCCAGTCCAGACTTGGGAAGACAGCCTTCCCTTGATGTTTAATCACTGTGAGGATGCCTGCCTGACTATTTACCCACATTTCATTGGTGTCTGTTCACTGCAGGGGTGCCTGCCTTGGTCACTCACCCACATACCCTTGGTGGCAAGTCAACTGTGGGGACACTTGGTTTGGCTGCTCACCCACACTGCAGTCCAGGGCTGCTCACCAGCCCCTTCTCCGTGTCTATACCCTTCTCTTTAAACTTATCTCCTTCACTATGGGCAACCTTCTGCCCTCGATTCCTCCTTCTTCTCCCTTAGCCTGTGTTCTCAAGAACTTAAAACCTCTTCAACTCACACCTGACCTAAAACTTGAATGTCTTATTTTCTTCTGCAATACCACTTGGCCCCAGTACAAACTTGACAATGGTTCCAAATAGCCAGAAAATGGCACTTTTAATTTCTCTATTTTTCAAGACCTGGATGATTTTTGTCAAAAAATTGTCAAATGGGTCTGAGGTGCACCTGACGTCCAGGCATTCTGTTACACATTGGTCCCTCCCTAGCCTCTGCTCCCAATGTGACTCATCTCAAATCTTTCTTCTTTCTCTCCTATCTGTTCCTTCAGTCTCCACTTCAAGCTCTGAGTCCTGTGAACCCTCCTTTTCTACAGACCCATCTGACCTCTCCCCTCCTCCCCAGGCTGCACCTCACCAGGACAAGCCAGGTCCCAATTCTTCCTCAGCCTCCACTCCCCTACCCTATAATCCTTCTATCACCTCCCTCCTCACACCCAGTCCAGCTTACAGTTTTGTTCCGCAACTAGCCCTCCCCCACCTGCCCAACAATTTCCTCTTAAAGAGGTGGCTGGAGCTAAAGGCATAGTCAAGGTTAATGCTCCTTTTTTCTTTATCCAACCTCTCCCAAATCAGTTAGTGTTTAGGCTCTTTTTCATCAAATATAAAAACCCAGCCCAGTTCATG
>NW_012101809.1:141834-146002 GCF_000951045.1 Mandrillus leucophaeus
ATCCCTTGTGACCTGCATGTATACATCCAGATGGCCTGAAGCAACTGAAGATCCACAAAAGAAGTGAAAAAAGACTTAACTGATGACATTCCACCATTGTGATTTGTTCCTGCCCCACCCTAACTGATATGATATACTCTCCTCTGCCCTTAAGAAGGTACTTGGTAATATTCTCTTCGCCCTTAAAAGGGTACTTTGTACACCTATCCCAAACCTATAAGAACTAATGATAATCCCACCACCCTTTGCTGACTCTTTTTTTGGACTCAGCCTGCCTGTAGCCAGGTGAAATATACAGCTTTGTTGTTCACACAAACCCTGTTGGTGGTCTCTTTACATGGATGCGCATGACATTTGGTGCCAAAACCCAGGACAGGAGGACTCCTTCGGGAGACCGGTCCCCTGTCCTTGCTGTCGCTTTGTGAGAAGATTCACCTACGACCTCTGGTCCTCAGACCAACCAGCCCAAGGAACATCTCACCAATTTCAAATCAGGAAAGCGGTCTTTTCACTCTTCTCCAGCCTTTCTCACTTCCCTTCAATCTTCCTCTCTCGATGTATGCTTCAATCTCCCTGCCCTTCCAATTCCAGTTGTTTTTCCTCTCTAGTAGAAACAAGGAGACACATTTTATCTGTGGACCCAAAACTCCGGCGCCAGTCCAGACTTGGGAAGACAGCCTTCCCTTGATGTTTAATCACTGTGAGGATGCCTGCCTGACTATTTACCCACATTTCATTGGTGTCTGTTCACTGCAGGGGTGCCTGCCTTGGTCACTCACCCACATACCCTTGGTGGCAAGTCAACTGTGGGGACACTTGGTTTGGCTGCTCACCCACACTGCAGTCCAGGGCTGCTCACCAGCCCCTTCTCCGTGTCTATACCCTTCTCTTTAAACTTATCTCCTTCACTATGGGCAACCTTCTGCCCTCGATTCCTCCTTCTTCTCCCTTAGCCTGTGTTCTCAAGAACTTAAAACCTCTTCAACTCACACCTGACCTAAAACTTGAATGTCTTATTTTCTTCTGCAATACCACTTGGCCCCAGTACAAACTTGACAATGGTTCCAAATAGCCAGAAAATGGCACTTTTAATTTCTCTATTTTTCAAGACCTGGATGATTTTTGTCAAAAAATTGTCAAATGGGTCTGAGGTGCACCTGACGTCCAGGCATTCTGTTACACATTGGTCCCTCCCTAGCCTCTGCTCCCAATGTGACTCATCTCAAATCTTTCTTCTTTCTCTCCTATCTGTTCCTTCAGTCTCCACTTCAAGCTCTGAGTCCTGTGAACCCTCCTTTTCTACAGACCCATCTGACCTCTCCCCTCCTCCCCAGGCTGCACCTCACCAGGACAAGCCAGGTCCCAATTCTTCCTCAGCCTCCACTCCCCTACCCTATAATCCTTCTATCACCTCCCTCCTCACACCCAGTCCAGCTTACAGTTTTGTTCCGCAACTAGCCCTCCCCCACCTGCCCAACAATTTCCTCTTAAAGAGGTGGCTGGAGCTAAAGGCATAGTCAAGGTTAATGCTCCTTTTTTCTTTATCCAACCTCTCCCAAATCAGTTAGTGTTTAGGCTCTTTTTCATCAAATATAAAAACCCAGCCCAGTTCATGGCCCACCCTTAGACACTTTACTGTCCTAGACCCAGAGGGGCCAGAAAGCTGTCTTATTCTCAATATGCATTTTATTACCCAATCCACTCCTGACATTAGAAAAAGCCCCAAAAATTAGATTCTGGCACTCAAACCCCCCCACAACAGGACTTAATTAACCCCGCCTTCAAAGTGTACAATAATAGAGAAGAGTTGCAATTAAACTTGCCTCTGCTGTGAGAAAAACCCTAGCCACATCACCAGCACACAAGAACTTCAAAACTCCTGAACCGCAGTGGTCAGGCATTCTTTCAGGACCTCCTCCCCCAGGATCTTACTTCAAGTCCCAAAAATCTGGCCACTGCACCAAGGAATGCCCGCAGCCCAGGATTCCTCCTAAGCTGTGTCCCATCTGTGCAGGACCCCACTGGAAATCGGACTGTCCAACTCACCCAGCAGCCACTCCCAGAGCCCCTGGAACTCTGGCCCAAGGCTCTCTGACTGACCCCTTCCCAGATCTTCTCGGCTTAGCGGCTGAAGACTGACACTGCCCAATCGCCTCAGAAGCCTGCAAGACCATCACAGATGCTTTGGGTAACTCTTACAGTGAAGGGTAAGTCTGTCCCCTTCTTAATCAATATGGAGGCTACCCACTCCACATTACCTTCTTTTCAAGGGCATGTTTCCCTTGCCTCCATAACTGTTGTGGGTATTGATGGCCAGGTTTCCAAAACTCTTAAAACTCCCCAACTCTGGTGCCAACTTGGACAACATTCTTTTACGCACTCTTTTTTAGTTATCCCCACCTGCCCAGCTCCCTTATTATGTCAAGACATTTTAACTAAATTATCTGCTTTCCTGACTATGCCTGGGCTACAGCCACATCTCATTGCTGCCCTTTTCCCCAGTTCAAAGCCTCCTCTGCATCCTCCCCTTGTATCTCCCCACCTTAATCCACAAGTATGGGATACCTCTACTCCCTCCTTGGCAACTGATCATGCACCCCTTACCATCCCATTAAAACCTAATCACCCTTACCCCACTCAATGCCAATATCCCATCCCACAGCACACTTTAAAAGGATTAAAGCCTGTTATCACTCGTCTGTTACAGCATGGCCCTTTAAAGCCTATAAACTCTTCTTACAATTGCTCCATTTTACCTGTCCAAAAACCAGACAAGTCTTACAGGTTAGTTCAGGACCTGTGCCTTATCAATCAAATTATCTTGCCTATCCACCCCGTGGTGCCAAATACATATACTCTCTTATCCTCAATACCTCCCTCCACAACCCATTATGCTGTTCTAGATAAACCTAGCCGACCCCATAAATCCTAAATCCTTTCCCCACTCCCCTTTCCATTCCTTAAAAAACAGCCTTAAAAGCTGCTCCCACACTAGCTCTCCCTGGCTCATCCCAACCTTTTTCATTACACACAGCCGAAGTGCAGGGCTGTGTGGTCGGAATTCTTACACAAGAGCCGAGACCACGGCCTATAGCCTTTCTATCCAAACAACTTGACCTCACTATGTTAGGCTGGCTCCCACATTATTCCAGATATCACACCTGACCCCCATGACTGTATCTCTCTGATCCACCTTACATTCACTTCATTTCCCCATATTTCCTTCTTTCATATTCCTCACCCTGATCACACTTGGTTTATTGATGGCAGTTCCACCAGGCCTATTCGTCACTCACCAGCAAAGGCAGCCTATGCTATAGTATCTTCCACATCTATCATTGAGCTACCACTCTGCCCCCCTCCACTACCTCTCAGCAAGCCAGACTCATTGCCTTAACTCAGGCCCTCACTCTTGCAAAAGGACTACACGTAAATATTTATACTGACTCTAAATATGCCTTCCATATCCTGCACCACCATGCTGTTATAAGGGCTGAAAGAGGTTTCCTCACTATGCAAGGGTCCTCCATCATTAATGCCTCTTTAATAAAAACTCTTCTCAAGGCTGCTTTACTTCGAAAGGAAGCTGGAGTCATTCACTGCAAGGGCCATCAAAAGGCATCAGATCCCATTGCTGAAGGCAACACTTGTACTGATAAGGTAGTCAAAGACGCAGCTAGTGTTCCAACTTCTGTCCCTCATGGCCAGTTTTTCTCCTTCTCATTGGTCACTCCTATTTACTCTCCCACTGAAGTTTCCACCTATCAATCCCTCTCCACTCAAGGCAGATGGTTCTTAGACCAAAAAAAAAAAAATATCTCCTTCCAGCCTCACAGACCCATTCTATTCTGTCATCATTTCATAACCTCTTCCATGTAGGTTACAAGCCATTAGCCCGCCTCTTAAAACCTCTCATTTCTTTTCCATCATGAAAATCTATCCCCAATTCGCCACTCTTGACTCGCTCTTGGGGTGGATAGATGATCTTTGCTAACAGGACACACTCCAATACTTTCACCCTGATGAAGTCCTATTCTTCACTTTTATACTCACTCTTATTCTCGTTCCTGTTCTTATGCCACCCTCTACCTCTCCCCAGCTATCTTCACCACACTATCAATCTCACTCACTCTCTCCTGGCAGTTTCTTTTCTTTTTCTTTTTTTTTT
>NW_012101809.1:146252-149048 GCF_000951045.1 Mandrillus leucophaeus
CTGGCTAATTTTTTGTATTTTTAGTAGAGACGGGGTTTCACTGTGTTAGCCAGGATGGTTTCGATCTCCTGACCTCATGATCCATCCGCCTCAGCCTCCCAAAGTGCTGGGATTACAGGCGTGAGCCACCATACCCGGCCTCTCCTAGCAGTTTCTAATCCTTCCTTAACAAACAATTGCTGGCTTTGCATTTCTCTTCCCTCCAAAATCACTGAGGCCCTGACTTACTCACTGCTAAAAAAAAAAGGGGGACTCTAAAAAAAGGGGGACTCTTTAAATGAAGAGTGTTGTTTTTACCTAAATCAATCTGGCCGGGTATATGATAACACAAAAAAACTCAAGGGTAGAGCCCAAAAACTCGCCAACCAGGCAAAGAATTACTTTGAACCCCCTTTGGACACTGTCTAATTAGATGTCCCAGGTACTCCCAATTCTTAGTCCTTTAATACCTACTTTTCTCCTTCTTTTATTCGGACCTTGTGTCTTCTGTTTAGTTTCTCAATTCATACAAAACTGCATCCAGGTCATCACCAATAATTCTATATGACAAATGCTCCTTCTAACAACCCCACAATATCACCCTTACCCCAAAACCTTTCCTCAGTTTAATTTCTCCCACTGTAGGTTCCCATGCTGCCCCTAATCCCACTAGAAGCAGCCCTGAGAAACATCACCCATTATCTCTCCATACTACCCCCCAAAATTTTCGCTGCCCCAACACTTCACCATTTTGTTTTTTCTTTTTAATATAAGAAGACAGGAATGTCAGGCCTCTGAGCCCAAGATAAGCCATCATATCCCCTGTGACCTGCATGTATACATCCAGATGGCCTGAAGAACCACAAAAGAAGTGAAAATAGCCTTAACTGATGACATTCCACCATTGTGATTTGTTCCTGCCCCACCCTAACTGATACGATATATTCTCCTCTGCCCTTAAGAAGGTACTTTGTAATATTCTGCCCCACTCTTAAGAAGGTACTTTGTACGCCTATCCCAAACCTATAAGAATTAATGATAATCCCACCACCCTTTGCTGACTCCTGTTTTGGATTCAACCCACCTGCACCCAGGTGAAATATACAGCCTTGTTGCTCACACAAAGCCTGTTGGTGGTCTCTTCACACGGACATATGTGACAATGAGAATGCATGTACACATGGAGGGAAACGACACACACTGGGGCCTGTCAGATGGTTTAGGGGGTGAAGAGCATCAGGAAGAATAGCTAGTGGACGCTGGGCTAGCTAGTGGACACTGGGCTTAATACCTAGGTGATGGGATGATCTGTGCAGCAAACCACCATGGCACACATTTACCTATGTAGCAAACCTGCACATCCTGCACATGTACCCCTGAACTTAAAAGTTGAAGAAAAGAGTGAAAGTGAAAAATGGCAGATATGAAGGATTAAATTGCAGCTCCCACTCAGATGGACAGAGCAGTGTGTGGAAACTCACATAATGAACTTTTGCTCCAAGAACTACCACAGGAACATACCAGGAAAGCTGAGAGAGTCCACAGACCCTTTGAAGGAACTGGATTGCTCCTGCAGACCTGGGAGACAGACAAAAAACTGTGAATGCCCAAAGTGTGAGAGTGTGAAAGGGGGATTGTCCACCCCCAAACACACACCCTCACAGGGGAACCTGAAGGTCTAGATCACAGGAGAAGGATTTGACCTTACCTGGAGCAGAGACAAATTTAGAGAGCCAAGTGAAATACAGGAGTAGAAGAAGCAGCAAGAAGAGCCCTGTGGGCTCTCTCAGTCCCCAGAGAAGCCATTTTTGACTTTGTTTCACAGAGGTTCTTGGGGAGGGCTGCCAGAGGAACTGGGAAAAGACCATAGGGAGAAGGAAACTTTCAGCTGAACTTTGTAACAATTTCAACCTGACACAAAGTTTCCTGGACAGAACTTGGGGGAGGGAGTGAATCGCAAGTGCAGACACAGCACAGGAGCTGCAGCAGGTCGGTAGGTGCAAAATCTGAATGCCCTGCTTGCTTTCTCAGCCAGGAGGCTGGTTTCCTGAGGTAAGTTCTCAGCCCTGTTTACCTGCTGCCTGGAAATAAACTCGGTGCTGTTGCGGGGGCATAGTGGGAATGAGACCAAAATTTTGGGCTCTATAGGAGATGAGTAAAGCCTATAACTGCCAGCTTTCTCACATTTCTCTGGTGACCTGCATAGCACAGCAAGGCAGCCATAATCCCCCTGAGAATATAACTCCATTGGCCTGAGAACAACACACCCATCCCCCACAGCAGCCACCACAAGCCCTACCCAAGGAGAGTCTGAACTCAGACACGCCTAACCCTGCCCCCACCTGATGGTCTTTCTCTACCCACCCTTGTAGCCAAAGACAAAGGACATAATCTCTAGGGAGCTCTAGGGCCCCACCTACCGTGGAATCCTCCCTGTACTACCACAGCTGATGCTCTCTTGAAAGCACCATCTCCTGGCAGGAAGCCAATCAACACAATAAACAAAACTACAACTAAAAACCCTAACAGAGTCCATTTTATTCCCCTGCCACCTCTAACAAAGCAGGTGCTGCTATCCATGGCTGAGAGACCTGAAGACTGTTCACATCACAGGACCCTGTGCAGACACTCCCCAGTATCAGCCTGAAGCCCGGTAGTTCTGCTGGAAGGCTGGATCCAGGAGATAAATAACAATCACTACAGTTTGGCTGTCAGGAAGCCACATTCCTAGGAGAAGGGGGAGAATACTACATCAAGAGAGCACCCCATGGGACAAAATAATCTGAACAGCAGCCCTAGAGCCCCAGATCTCCCCTC
>NW_012101809.1:149098-152942 GCF_000951045.1 Mandrillus leucophaeus
TTGTTCCTGCCCCACCCTAACTGATACGATATATTCTCCTCTGCCCTTAAGAAGGTACTTTGTAATATTCTGCCCCACTCTTAAGAAGGTACTTTGTACGCCTATCCCAAACCTATAAGAATTAATGATAATCCCACCACCCTTTGCTGACTCCTGTTTTGGATTCAACCCACCTGCACCCAGGTGAAATATACAGCCTTGTTGCTCACACAAAGCCTGTTGGTGGTCTCTTCACACGGACATATGTGACAATGAGAATGCATGTACACATGGAGGGAAACGACACACACTGGGGCCTGTCAGATGGTTTAGGGGGTGAAGAGCATCAGGAAGAATAGCTAGTGGACGCTGGGCTAGCTAGTGGACACTGGGCTTAATACCTAGGTGATGGGATGATCTGTGCAGCAAACCACCATGGCACACATTTACCTATGTAGCAAACCTGCACATCCTGCACATGTACCCCTGAACTTAAAAGTTGAAGAAAAGAGTGAAAGTGAAAAATGGCAGATATGAAGGATTAAATTGCAGCTCCCACTCAGATGGACAGAGCAGTGTGTGGAAACTCACATAATGAACTTTTGCTCCAAGAACTACCACAGGAACATACCAGGAAAGCTGAGAGAGTCCACAGACCCTTTGAAGGAACTGGATTGCTCCTGCAGACCTGGGAGACAGACAAAAAACTGTGAATGCCCAAAGTGTGAGAGTGTGAAAGGGGGATTGTCCACCCCCAAACACACACCCTCACAGGGGAACCTGAAGGTCTAGATCACAGGAGAAGGATTTGACCTTACCTGGAGCAGAGACAAATTTAGAGAGCCAAGTGAAATACAGGAGTAGAAGAAGCAGCAAGAAGAGCCCTGTGGGCTCTCTCAGTCCCCAGAGAAGCCATTTTTGACTTTGTTTCACAGAGGTTCTTGGGGAGGGCTGCCAGAGGAACTGGGAAAAGACCATAGGGAGAAGGAAACTTTCAGCTGAACTTTGTAACAATTTCAACCTGACACAAAGTTTCCTGGACAGAACTTGGGGGAGGGAGTGAATCGCAAGTGCAGACACAGCACAGGAGCTGCAGCAGGTCGGTAGGTGCAAAATCTGAATGCCCTGCTTGCTTTCTCAGCCAGGAGGCTGGTTTCCTGAGGTAAGTTCTCAGCCCTGTTTACCTGCTGCCTGGAAATAAACTCGGTGCTGTTGCGGGGGCATAGTGGGAATGAGACCAAAATTTTGGGCTCTATAGGAGATGAGTAAAGCCTATAACTGCCAGCTTTCTCACATTTCTCTGGTGACCTGCATAGCACAGCAAGGCAGCCATAATCCCCCTGAGAATATAACTCCATTGGCCTGAGAACAACACACCCATCCCCCACAGCAGCCACCACAAGCCCTACCCAAGGAGAGTCTGAACTCAGACACGCCTAACCCTGCCCCCACCTGATGGTCTTTCTCTACCCACCCTTGTAGCCAAAGACAAAGGACATAATCTCTAGGGAGCTCTAGGGCCCCACCTACCGTGGAATCCTCCCTGTACTACCACAGCTGATGCTCTCTTGAAAGCACCATCTCCTGGCAGGAAGCCAATCAACACAATAAACAAAACTACAACTAAAAACCCTAACAGAGTCCATTTTATTCCCCTGCCACCTCTAACAAAGCAGGTGCTGCTATCCATGGCTGAGAGACCTGAAGACTGTTCACATCACAGGACCCTGTGCAGACACTCCCCAGTATCAGCCTGAAGCCCGGTAGTTCTGCTGGAAGGCTGGATCCAGGAGATAAATAACAATCACTACAGTTTGGCTGTCAGGAAGCCGCATTCCTAGGAGAAGGGGGAGAATACTACATCAAGAGAGCACCCCATGGGACAAAATAATCTGAACAGCAGCCCTAGAGCCCCAGATCTCCCCTCTGACATGGTCTACCCAAATGAA
Source organism: Mandrillus leucophaeus (assembly GCF_000951045.1). Taxonomy (NCBI): domain Eukaryota; kingdom Metazoa; phylum Chordata; class Mammalia; order Primates; family Cercopithecidae; genus Mandrillus; species Mandrillus leucophaeus. The sequence goes on from NW_012101809.1 coordinate 151,027, forward strand.
AAGGAACCAGAATAACAATTCTGGTAATACAACAAAACAAGGTCTTTAACACCCCCCAAAAGATCACACTAGCTTACCAGCAATGGATCCAAACCAAGACGAAATCCCTGAATTACCAGAATAATTCAGAAGGTCGATTATTAAGCTAATCAAGGAGACACCAGAGAAAGGTATGTCCAACTTAATGAAATCAAACAAATGATACAAGATATGAGGGGGAAGATCTTCAGTGAAATAACATAAATAAAAAACAATCACAACTTCTGGAAATGAAGGACACACTTAGAGAAATACAAACATACTGGAAAGTCTCAGCAATAGAATCAAACAAGCAGAAGAAAGAACTTCAGAGCTCAAAGACAAGGTTTTCAAATTAACCCAATTCAACAAAGACAAAGAAAAAAAATTTTTTTTTTTTTTTTGCATCACACAGAATCATTTATTAAACATTTATTAGCAAGCAGTGGCACAACAGTTTATACAATCTGCTCCATAAGCTTAATGGAGTGTCCCAGCTTTCTGTCCGTTTTGGTGATCTGACCACCCTTTCATGAAAGGGCCACTTGAGGTGTCTGTGTCAAGCGCTGGGGACAAAATTCTGTCACCCTTCTGATCAGGATCAGGCAATCAGTCCTCTGTACTAATAATAGCTGGACACAGGATCAAGCTCTGGGTACTATCCATACAAGTACAGGTTACAGGACTGGTTACATTCTTTGAAAAAAAATTTTTTTAAATGAACAAAGCCTCAAAGCAGTTTGTGATTATGCTAAACAACCAAATCTGCCAGGCATGGTGGCTCATGCCTGTAATCCCAACACTTTGGGAGGCCGAGGTGGGTGAATCACAAAGTCAGGAGTTCAAGACCAGCCTGGCCAATATGGTGAAACCCCATCTCTACTAAAAATACAAAAATTAGCCAGCATGGTGGCAGGGCCTGTAGTCCCAGCTACTCGGGAGGCTGAGGCAAGAGAACAGCTTTAACCTGGGAGGCAGAGGTTGCAGTGAGCCAAAATCGCACCACTGCACTCCAGCCTGAGTGACAGAGCGAGACTCCATCAAAAAAAAAAAAAAAAAAAGACCAAACCTAAGAATAAGTGGTGTTCCTGAGGAAGAAGAGAAATCTAAAAGTCTGGAAAATGTATTTGAGGGAATAATCTAGGAAAACTTCCCGGGCCTTGCTAGAGACCTAAATATCCAAATACAAGAAGCTCAAAGAACACCTGGGAAATGTATTGAAAAAAGATCATTGCCTAGGCACATAGTCATGAGATTATCTAAAGTCAAGATGAAGGAAAGAATCTTAAGAGCTGTGAGGCAAGAGCACCAGGTAACCTATAAAGGAAAATTTATCAGATTAACAGTAGGTTTCTCAGCAGAAACCCTACAAGCTAGAAGGGATTGGGGCCCTATCTTCAGCCTCCTTAAATGAAACAATTATCAGCCAAAAACTTTGTATCCAGCAAAAGAAGGCTTCATAAATGAAAGATACAGCCTGTTTCAGACAAATAAAAGATGAGAGAATTCGTCACTACCAACCCAACACTACAAGAACTGCTAAAAGGAGCACTAAATCTCGAAACAAATCCTCCAAATAAACTAAAACAGAACCTCCTTAAAGCATAAATCTTGGCCACATGCAGTGGCTCATGCCTGTAGTCTCAGCACTTTGGGAGGCTGAGTTGGGTGGATCACGAGGTCAGGAGTTCAAGACCAACCTGATCAAGATGACGAAACCCCATTTCTACTAAAAATACAAAAATTAGCTGGGTGTGATGGTGTGCGCCTATAATCCCAGCTACCTAGGAGACTGAGGCAGGAGAATTGCTTGAACTGGGAAATGGAGGTTGCAGCGAGCCGAGATCAGGCCTGTGTACTCCAGCCTGGGTGACATAAAGAATCTGTCTCAAAAAAAA
>NW_012101809.1:152992-177862 GCF_000951045.1 Mandrillus leucophaeus
AAAAAAAAAAAAAAAAAAAAAAAAGCATATATATCTCAGGACCTGTAAAACAGAAACACAAATAAATAAAGTAATAAATAACAAGGTATTCAGGCAACAAATAGCACAATGAAGAGAATAGTACCTCGCATCTCAATACTAACATTGAATGTAAATGGCCTAAATGCTCCACTTAAAAGATACAGAATGACAGAATGGATAAGAATTCACCAACCAAGTATCTGCTGTCTTTAAGAGACTCACCTAACAACACATAAAGTCTCACATAAAATTAAGTAAAGGAGTGAAAAAAGATATTCCATGCAAATGGACATCAAAAGTGAGCAGGTGTCGCTATTCTCATACCAGACAAAACAAACTTTAAAGCAACAGTAGTTAAAAAAGACAAAGAGGGACATTATATAATGATAAAAATAACTTGTCCAACACAAAAAATATCAGTCCTAAATATGTATGTGTAACTAACACTGGAGCCCCCAAATTTATACACCAATTAATACTAGACCTAAGAAGTGAAATAGATAGCAACACAATAATAGCAGGGGACTTCAATACTCCACTGACAGCACTAGATAGTTCATCAAGACAGAAAGTCAACAAAGAAACAATGGAGTTAAACTATACCCTAGAGCAAATGAACTTAATGTTACCCTAGAACTTAATGAACTTAATGTTTCAGAACATCCTACCCAACAACTGCAGAATACACATTCTTTTCATCATCACATGGAACATTATCCAAGATAGACCATATCATAGGCCACAAAATAAGCCTCAATAAATTTAAGAAAACTGAAATTATATCAAGTACTCTCTCAGACCACAGCAGAATAAAATTGGAAATCAACTCCAAAAGGAACCCTCAAAACCATGCAAATATGTGGAAATTAAATAACCTGCTCCTAAATGATCATTGGGTCAACAATGAAATCAACATGGACATTTAAAAATTCTTTGAACTGAACAATAATAGTGACATAACCTAGCAAAACCTCTGGGACACCGCACAGGTAGTGCTAACAGGAAAGTTCATAGCAGCCTTAAATGCCTACATGAAAAAGTCTGAAAGAGCACAAATAGACAATCTAAGGTCACATCTCAAGGAAGTAAAGAAACAAGAATAAACCAAACTCAAACCTAGCAGAAGAAAAGAAATAACAAGATCAGGGAAGAACTAAATGAAGTTGAAATAAAAAAGTATAAAAGATAAATGAAATAGAAAGCTGGTTCTTTGAAATATAAATAAAATTGATAGAACATTAGCAAGATTAACCAAGACAAGAAGAGAGAAAATCCAAATAAGTTCAATTAGAAATCAAATGGGAGATACCACAGAAATACAAAAAATTATTCAAATACAAAAAGATCATACTATGAACACCTTTACATGTATGAACTAGAAAACCTAGAGGAGATGGATAAATTCCTGGAAATATACAATCCTCCTAGATTAAACTAGGAAGAAATAGATACTCTGAACAGACCAACAACAAGCAGTGAGATTGAAATGGTAATTTAAAAATTGTCAACAAAAAAAGTCCAGGACCAGATAGATTCACAGCTGAATTCTATCAGACATTCAAAGAAGGATTTGTACCAATCCTACTTACACTATTCCACAAGATAAAGAGAGAATCATCCCTAAATCATTCTATGAAGCCAGTATCACCCTAATACCAAAACAGGAAAGGACATAACAAAAAAAGAAAACAAACTACAGACCAATATCCCTGATGAACACAGATGCAAAAATCCTTATCAAAATACTAGCTAACAGAATCCAACAGCATATCAAAAAGACAATCCACCATGATCAAGGGGGTTTCATTCCAGGAATTCAGGGATGGTTTAATATATGCAAGACAATAAATGTGATACACCACATAAATAGAATTAAAAACAAAAATCACATGATCATCTCAGTAGATGCAGAAAAATCATTTGAGAAAAATCCAGCATCCCTTTATGATTAAAACCCTCAGCAAAATTGGCATAGAAGGGACATATCTTAATAAATAAAAGTCATCTATGACAAACCCACAGCCAACATAATACTGAATGGGAAAAAGCAGAAAGTATTCCTCATGAGAACTGGAACAAGACAAGGATGCCCACTCTCACCACTTCTATTCAACATAGTACTGGAAGTCCTAACCAGAGCAATCAGAGAAGAGGAAGAAATAAAGGGCATCCAAATCAGTAAACAGGAAGTCAGACTGTCAGTGTTTGCTAATGACGTGACTGTATACATAGAAAACCCAAAAGACTCATACAAAAAGCTCCTAGAGCTAGTATAGGAATTCAGTGAAGTTTCAGGATACAAAATTAATATACACAAGTCAATAGCTCTGCTATACCCCAGCAGCAACCAAGCTGAGAATCAAATCAAGAACTCAACCTTTTACAATAGCTGTGAAAAAAACAAAACAAAACAAACTTGGGAATATGCCTAACCAAGGAAATGAAAGACCTCTACAAGGAAAACTACTAAACACTGCTGAAAGAGATGATAGATAACACAAACAAATGGAAACACATCCCACGCTCATGGATGGGAAGAATCAATATTGTGAAAATCATCATACTGCCAAAAGCAATCTACAAATTCAATGTAATTCCTATCAAAATACCACCATCATTCTTCGCAGAACTAAAGAAAACAAACCTGTAATTCATATGGAGCCAAAAAAGAGACCACATAGCCAAAGCAAGGCTAAGCAAAAAGAACAAATCTGGAGATACTACATTACCCAACTTCAAACTATACTATAAGGCCATAGTCACCAAAACAGCATGGTACTGGTCTAAGAACAGGCACACAGACCAATGGAACAGAATAGAGAACCCAGAAATAAAGCCACAAAGCCAACCAATCTTCAACAAAGCAAACAAAAACATAAGGTGGTGAAAGGACACCCTATTCAACAAATGGTGCAGGGATAATTGGCAAGCCACAAGTAGAAACATTGGAAAAACCCTTCTAGACATTGGCTTAGGCAAAGACTTCATGACCAAGAACCCAAAACCAAATACAACAAAAGCAAAGACAAATACATGGGATTTAACTAAACTGAAAAGCTTCTGCACAGCAAAACAAACCATCAGCAGGGTAAACAGATAGCTCACAGAGTGGGAGAAAATCTTCACAATCTACACATCTGACAAAGGACTAATATCCAGAATCTATAAGGAACTCTAACAAACTGGCAAAAAAAAAAAAAAAATTCCCATTAAAAAGTAGACTAAGGACATGAATAGATAATTCTTAAAAGAAGATATACAAATGTTCAACAAACATATGAAAAATTGCTCAACATCACTAATTATCAGGGAAATGCAAATCAAAACCACAATGCGATACCACCTTACTCCTGCAAGTATGGCCATAATAAAAAAAAAATCAAAAAATAATAGATGTTGGCATGGATGTGGTGAAAAGGGAACACTTTTACACTGCTGGTGGGAAAGTAAACTAGTATAACCACTATGGAAAACTGTGGAGATTCCTTAAAGAACTAAAAGAAGAACTACCATTTAATCCAACAATCCCCCTACTGGGTACTACCCAAGGGAAAAGAAGTCATTACATGAAAAAGATACTTGCACGTGCATCTTTATAGCATCAAAATTCAAAATTGTAAAAATATGGAACCAGCCCTAATGCCTATCAATCAGCAAGGGGATAAAGAAATTGTGGTATATATCTACCATGCATAAAAAGGAACAAAATAAAGGCATTTGCAGCAAGCTGGATGAAATTGGAGAGAATTATTCCAAGTGAAGTAACTCAGGAATGGAAAACTAAACTTTGTGTGTTCTCAGTCATAAGTGGGAGCTAAGTTATGAGGATGCAAAGGCATAAGAATGACACAATGGACTTTGGGGACTCAAGGAAAAGAGTGGGGGGGGATGAGGGATAAAAGACTACACAATGGCTACAGTGTACACTGCTCAGGTGATGGGTGCACCAAAATCTCAAAAATCACCACTAAAGAACTTATTCACATAACCAAACACTACCTGTTCCCCAAAAACCTATTGAAATAAATAAATACATACATACATACATTTTCTTAAGTTGAAGAAAAAAAATCATGGTCTGAGAATTTTCCTTCTGCCTCTGCCTTTGGCCTAACTGTAATAATTTATAAATGATAGACAAGGAAAATGTTATCTGAGAAAATTGGGTTCTAAATATAGGCACTGAAATTTGGCAGAATCAGGTCCAAGACATAAACCAACCCCTACAGATATGAGACTAGTTTCCAAGAAAAACAAAGGACATAAGTCTTCTCTCCTGGAATTGCTCGATGCATATATTTAGTCAGAACACATATAAAATGGGCAGATGGACAGACAGTTGGGTGATGGATGGAAAGATGGACAGACAAACAGATGCAGAGAGGGACAAACAAATGATCCAGTAACTGGAACACTTTTAAAAGTGAGTACTACAGGTGGGAGGGATTGCCCTTTAACCATGGCAGAGACAAAAAGAAGCCATGATTCTTTGGCCAGTGAGAATGTGTGCACTATCTCTGCTGCCAGGAACATAATTTCTAAGATCCAGTCTGAAGCAAGCGTTTATAGAAGAGAAAGGCAAACCCATCATTAATCAATCTGGAGTCATATAACTTCCCTGGTAACATTTGTATAAGTAAAGAAAAGCTACATGCCTATTAACAGTGTAAAGCAGGCCAGGTGCAGTGGCTCACGCCTGTAATCCCAGCACTTTGGGAGGCCAAGGCAGGCAGATCGCTTGAGGCCAGGAGTTTGAGACCAACTTGGCCAACATGGCAAAACTCTGTCTCTATTAAAAATACAAAAAATTAGCCAGGCGTGGTGGCCCACGCCTATAATCCCAGCTATTCAGGAGGCTGAGGCAGGAGAATCGTTTGTACCTGGGAGATGGAGGTTGCAGTGAGCCAAGATCCTACTACTGTGCTCCAGCCTGGGACTCTGTCTCAAAAAAAAAAAAGAAAGAAAGAAACAGTATAAGGCAAGAAGTCCACAAACCTGCACGTCCTGCACATGGTACCTCAGAACTTAAAATAAAATAAAGTAAAATTTTTTAAAAACCCTTCAAACAGAAAAGAAATAATTATTTTTAAGACTCATTTTTCATAAAAATTAACAAAAATTAAAAATGTATTAATAGAGGAGTAAGGTTTTCCTTCAAATTATTTTTATACTTAAACATGTCAAGCCTGTAGTCTGTGTCCAAATATTTAAAGTGCTAACCATTTAAAAAATAAATCTGAATCTTGTATATGTAAAAAAAAAAAGAAAGATTCAACCACAAAAAAAATAAGAGAGACATAACATTTCCAGGAGCAGCTGGATGCTTTCAGAACTTCCCATTCTGTCTGAGATTAGTTATTAGAAGGCTAAATGCAGCTAATGAAATTCTCTAACAAGGATGGTACTGCAGCTGTCTGAAAATAACTTCTTTTTAAATTTCCACAGAGTAAACCGAAGCAAGTTTTCATACAGCATAAAGTCAAACCATACAACATTCAGCTGGGAAATATACTTCACCAAAAGCAGACTTAGTTATCTCACTTACATTGGTGTAACATTTTAAACTAGAATAAAATTCTTCAAGGGCACCCTTTTCCAGTACAGTTCTCACGAAAAAAATTTATTATTTAATATCAGAACTGCAAGGTACCTAAGAAATAATTTAATCTAGCCCTTCATTTTACAGATGTAGAAATTTGGGCTCCTGCAGGGCCGAAGAGAAAGTTACTGTAGCAAGTTAGTGACTCAGATTTAGAAAACAGTTCCCACCAAATCCAATATTAGTTCCTTCCAAAAAAATATCTGGGAAGAGAAAAAAGGTAATGGCTGTTAGAGAACTGAAGTACTTTTGCATTCAGCTTCTAATTTTTTCTATTAAGATAAAGACAAACTGAGGTGAAATCTTTAAAGTTTATTTTACTGTTTACAGTTAACCCTTTTCATTATCATTTCCTCTTTGGTATGTCTCTGTTTTATTTGCAGGTGGTCATGTAGACTATGGCATGAACCAGGAAGTCCTTCTTGACTCCTATGCCTTAGTACCTCAAGGGTAGAGTAACCACATAGTGTATTATCCAACTTGGGACATTTATGAGCACTAAAGGGAATATTACTAATAAGTAAACAATGACCAATGCATAAAGTGGACTTTCTTAGACAAACTGGAACAAGTTATAGTCACCCTTCTTAAGTATTACCTGCTTTGGTTGTCTGGGCTAAAAACCGTCCCAGCAACAGCTCCTCTCCCTTCTTTCCTTTTGAATTTAATCCTGACCCATTTTATGGCATTCTTCTAATCCATAAACTCCATCCCAGGGATTTGTGAAGCCCATGCTCTTTGAATCCTCCCTCTTTCCAACAGTGACATCCGTCTTGGGTCTTCTCCATACCCTTGGCCCCAACAAAATGATTGTAGTGTTTCCCCTAGGGCAGGCAACATCATCTCTGGTACCAACTCAGAGCAGGCTCCTTCAGACCAGAACATCTAGGACATGAGACTGTAAGAGAACCCTTCTATTGGAAATGAAGGGAAGAGATTATTATATGAAAGAGTGGGGGTGGGTGTGTTTATGGTGTATGTGATGTGCAATTCTGGTAATGTTAATGACTTATTAAAAGCACATCGTATCGAGGACATAGATATGAAAAAAACAGTCAAATAGAAATAACCGAAAATTCAGTTTTATTAGTAATATTTAATAATGGTAGTATATATACCCAAAACATTAGGATCTTATTCATTTTATCACACATAGTGCTTCACTTGTAGTAAATGTCCAATAATTATGTTGAAAAATTAATAAAACTAATTTTTGAATTATTACATATAAATACAATATTATTCGTTGGAACAATAATCATAACTCCATTTAGTAACAACTACAGTGAGCCAGACACTATATACTCGGTGCTTCATGTACATTTTCTCTACTAATACCTATTTATCCTACAACCGAATAATTATTCTTTGTATCACTAAATATCTTTATTTCATTAGCAAACAAAACTCTATAGAAAAGTATTAAAATTGCATAGTTGGGTATTTGTGTGGCATAGTTGTCTAGCCATCACTTTTTAAAGAATTTTGCTTCCAGCCCAGGGTTTTTCACTACACATTAATCTCTTTCATATATATATCTCAAATAACCTATTAGCCCCTTCTTTTCTCTAGTGCTCTCATCTGAACATTCGTAACCTCATACAAATTATATTTATAATGTCCTTTTATGCATTCCAGAGTTCTTTTTACATATTTTTTTAAATCCATGCTTAGGGTCTTGAAATCCCCATAACTGATAAATAGGATAAGCTGCTATTAGTAATAGCAGACAATAAACAATATTGAGTTCTATTCTCTGCAGAGATTATTAAATCAGGGACAATGACACAAGTACAAAGACAGGCAAATTATTTTTTATTCAAACCACAGGGGTGCCAATCAGTTCTACAGAAGTACCCTAGTATGTCAAATTAGATACCATGGAGTGACTTAGGTACTGGAAAGAATACAGTAATATAAAAATATTATCCTACTATAGTAATATTTGAGCATATTTGTAAATTCAAAATAACACCAAAACTGCTGATTGAAACCATTTATACTTCTGTTACCTGGTTTGAATAGAAATATTAAATTATAGTGCTATATTACCCAGTCATAATCTAAATTACCAGGTCAATTCGGAAAGAATGGAACAGAGGCAACAATGGATAGTGACTGCCATCTTGTGGGTTTTTATCTAATTACAGGGAAACTGCTTAAGACGGACGTTTGAAAATTGCTGGGAGTTAATTTATCACCCGTTCAAATCAAGATATCCCATGGGAATATAAATAACATAAAAAAAAATCTCTATCATATCATCTTATGGCTTTATGAAGTCAAAATTGTGCACACAGGTGCACATGCGTGCAAAAATATAAGTTAAAAAACCATAGATAATCTTATTAATTCTCCTGGGATGCTTACACCCCACTTTGAGAAAATCAGAAAGAAGCTCAAGCATTTTATTCTGTTTTGCTGTGGACAGCAGAGTTAGAACCAACAAGTAAAAAGTAAAGGAAAATAAGTTTTTTGGCTCAGTTTAAGGAAAAGTCTGCCAAGTAAAGCTGTTCAACAAAGATAAAATGAATCCCTTATGAGGTAGTGAGCTCAGTGTCACTGGATGAAACCATGAAAAGACAGAAATAGTGGAAGAGTGTTGGTTTTTCACCAAGTGAGAGCTCTATGAGCCCTTCTATCCCTGAAGGTACTTAAGAGCCCCTCCTGACCCTCCATGTTACAGGCATCTAATAGAAATATTTAGCATTTGTATTTAATATTTCTAATAAAAATATTTAGCATTTGTGTATCATGATGGTTTTCCTGTGTATAAATGCCATATGCACCATATAGTAAAATATAAATCCACAAATTCCTAAGAAAAGATGGAAAGATATCATATAATACAGCTTAATAGGTGTGGACCTCACTTTAAAAACAACTGATATGCGGCCGGGCACGGTGGCTCACGCCTGTAATCCCAGCACTTTGGGAGGCCGAGGCGGGTGGATCACTTGGGGTTAGGAGTTCAAGACCAGCCTGGCCAACGTGGTGAAACCCCGTCTCTACTAAAATGCAAAAATTAGCTGGGCGTGGTGGTGTATGCCTGTAATCCCAGCTACTCGGGAGGCTTAGGCAGAAGAATCCATTGAACTCGGGAGGCAGAGGTTGCAGTCAGCCAAAATCACGCCACTGTACTCCAGTCTGCGAGTGAGACTCCCTCTCAAAAAAAAAAAAAAAAAAAACCTGATATGCAAAACTCCAAACTTAATAAATTAGGGATAGAAGACTCTTGACAATATTTTGATAATGAACATTTGTAAAGTAATATGTACGTGAGAAAAAAAGTTTGGAAGATAGACATGGCTATTTCTGGATTTACAAGTGATTTTCTGTTATTCTTTATAGTGTTCTATATTTCCAAAATGTTCTATAATAAATACATAATACTTATGTCCTCACAAAATAATACTTTTTAAAAAATAAAATTTGACCCTATCACCAGGATCTCAAATTCCTATTTTTGCACTCAGCCTTATCATTGGCATGAACTTCCATTCTCAGGGTTCTGTCACATTCACAAGACAGCTGCTGGAACTCCAGTCATCACACCTAATTTCTATATAGGAATGGCTGTGTCATCCCTGGATTTCCCATCCAAAAATTTCCACTTATACCTCATGGCCACTCCTAGCTAAAAAGAAGGCTGAGAAATACATAATTTTGCTACCTCAAATAAAATGCGGGTTTCTGTTTATAAGGAAAAAAAATGGATGAATACTGAGTAGGCAACTAGCATTCACGGCCACAGAAATCAATAAATCTGGGTTTAAATCCCAGTTCCACCAAACAGACTGTGATCTTAGGCAAATTATTTGGACTTTCTTTCTATTTCTTCTTCTAATTTACTATTAAAATAGCCACTTTATAAACTTATTGAAGGGAGAGTATGTAAAAGTAGCTGTCACACAGTAGGTGTTCAGTAAATGAAAGGTTCAGATTATTCCTTTACTGAAAGTACCAAAAGGGTATTCTGCAATGGAGAATAAGAGTAATCATTAGATGTTTAAAGGAGACTATGTTCTAGGCAAATATTTCCCTTTCAAAAAATGCCTGTTTAGATCTACACTTCAAACTACCAAAGATAACTAAGTCATCAAAATCACAATTTACAAAAACTATGTTTCTCTCCTAGTTGTTGAGCTCATATGGATTCCCTGGATCTTCATTTATCATCAGAAAAAAAAGAAATATAATTTCAGAATTTCAACAGGATTGCAATTGTTGTTCTTTTTGATACATGACAGAACCAATTAGGAAGGAGAAAGAAAATGGATTCTTTTCATGAAAGGATTCTATTGAAAGTGATAGCACATAAATGAGCTATCTCAGAGGAGTACTATAAGCAAATTATATACAGAAAGGCAGGATGATGCTGGATTTCTGGACCAAGAACATCCACTCTGATAAAGAACATGTTGGCACAGGAAAAACAGAAGTAAAAGAGTTTATAGTTCTCAATAAAAATCAAGGCTTTTATTATTTACCTAAGGGAATATGCTTTACTAAGAGAGATTTCTAAATTGTAAATAAAATTCAGGTTCCAATTTCTTACACTACAACTAAAAGAGTAGCTTTCCATTGTCAAATACTGTGGTTCATCAGAATACCCATGAAACCAATTTCTGAGTGGTAGGTTTTAGCAAGCTCTAAATTTAATGCATGGAACAACTCCATAAGTAAACATGAATGCCTAGTGTACATAAGACAGGAGCATTTAATAATCTCCAGCTTTGTCCCATATGGGGCTACCCAGGGCTCTTTTTACTATGGGAAATCAAGCTATGGCAAACAAAACCCATGGGAAACATAAAATGTGTTCCACCCCCTCAGAGATTGGCAAGTCACCAGGGGAGGCAGACTAAATAAATTCTATATTTGCATATTGCTGTCAGGGACTACACTGAGTAAATAAAACAGACGTGACTTTCTTAAAAAATCCCATACTCTGTATATGAAAATTCACACTGGCACATATTTTTAAGTTGATGTCAGAGGAGACCCAGAGGCCTTCTCAGCATATCCTTTGGAGACTCCTTCTAGCAACCCAAAAGTGAGGTAGAGTGGTGCTATGCACAGAGCCTGTGACTATAAGGTCCAGGAGACCTGGGTTCTTCACTGGCATTGCCATTAACTGTCGTATGACCTTGCACAAGTCTCTTCAGCTCTCTGAATCAGGAGTTCTTCAAAATCCCTTCCAATTCCAAAATGATTAGTTTGTGACTATCACAGATTTGTCACAAGGGAGGTTAGAGGCCTCATTAGGCAAGAGCTAAGGAAAGGAGAGTGAAAGGTCTACTAGAGGGTCAGCAAATGAACCTCATCATCTAAAGAAGGATTCAGTATGGGTAATAATAGGAGAAAAGGTTGAAGAGAGAGGTCTGGTCAGACCATGGAGGGTTTTGAATACCACTGCAACTTTTAAAGCACACTTATATTTATCTAACATCTGCTGTATAGTAAAGCCTCAAATGTACCCAGTTACATAAAAACAGAACAAAATGGGCATTTTAGATTCACATGCATTCCCAAATCTCAATTGCCTAATGATTACTTCAACTTCCCTTCCACACCTTTCATTAGAGAAGCTAACAATGACAAAATTTCCCCTTCTCTTTCCCAGACTCTTAAGGACAATGGAACAGTCACAATTTGAAGCATAAAAGCACCTCTGACCAAATTCAGGAATTATTCAGTACCTTCCCTACCTACTTTGCATACGTAACACAGCTCTCACTTCCTGCCACCTAGTGTTATGATTAACTGTGAGTATGTCTGTCTCACACTGCAAGCTAGGCCATACAGCTCAGTTATTAAAATTCCAGCTCTGGATTCAAATCCAGACTCCTCCATTTAATTATTCTGTGACCTTAAACTAGACACTTAAATCCCTGAGGTTCAGCTACTTTATCTATTAAACGGGATTTTATTCACTCACTCAACAAATACTAAGTGCCTTTATGTGTAAGGTACAGTTCTAGATGCTGAAGGTAAAATAGTGAAAAATACAAGGTCCCTGACTTCATGGAGCTTATATTACAATGAGGCAACAGGCAATAAAATGGTAAATAAATAATTTATTGCTATAAAGAAAACAAAACAAGGTAATGTGATATAGAGTATGAAAGAGAAGGCAACATTAGATAGGATGGGTGAGACAAGGCATCTTTTGAGGGGGTGACATTTGAATGAGGACCAAAATGTCAAGAAGTCAGCAACTGGAAGAACTGAGAGAAACGCATGTCAGGCAGAAATCAGAGCAATGCAAAGGTCCTGAAGCAGTCACAACTTGGTGTGTTGGGAAGAACCAAAAAGCCACTGTGTCTTTCAGTTCTTAGTAGGCCAAAGGGGCTTAATAAACCAGACACAGTAGTAAGATATTAGGTTGGAAAATATTAATGTAAAACACTACATGCCTCATATTCCGTTTTTCATAATTCTGACTGTTTCTGTGTCAAAAGTTTTAAGATTCTCAAATATGCTCTTTCTTCTCAATCTGATGAAATTCTAGCACTTAACCTGGAAGCTATGTTTCCTGAAAAACTACTTAAGGAAGAAGTCTCAGAGAGTTCAGAAAAAGGTTGTCTCTTATGATATAGCTGAAGGAAAAGAAGGCTATATGTTACAACAAAAAGCTATATAGTGTGCTATCTTTGAGGAGCAATATAGTGTAATGTGAAAAGTATGGAACCTGGAACCAGACTGCATGGATTCAAATTCTGACCTGCTACATACTAAATGTGTGATTTGGGCAGATTACTTAACTTTTCGTACCTCAAATCTCATTGTAAAGTGATGATAATAATAGTACCTATCTCATGAGTTATTAGAAGGATTAAGAGTTAGTACATATTAAAAACTTAGAATAGTGCCTATATTAATATATATAATATATGCCATATATGCTGTACATTGTATAAGTAATATGTTACTTATTATTGTTAAACAATAAATATTATAATAACTTCTTAATTTTATCTTAATTTTAAGTAAATATTAAAAACTTAGAATAGTGCTATATTAATATATAATAATATATACTATATATACTATACATTGTGTAAGTAATATATGTTACTTATTATTGTTACTATTTTTATAATTACTATATTTAATAAAGTGTTATATCGACAAAATTCACAAAATATCCAACTTACTCTGCTACCTTATTCGAGAACATCTGAAAACATATTGTTTTCTGTTGTAATAAAAGTGTCATTTGTAAAAACACAAGAAATCAGTAATTGTTGCTTTGCCCTACGAAAGCAACTTATAACTCCTAAAATTCTCCATTCTTGATTATTTCATTTAATAACTTACTGCTCTCATTATAGTATCTGAATTATTATCTATTTTCTGAAAAGTATACTACTTGGGAAGTTTCTTTGTTAAGTAAGTGAAAGAGCTATGAAATTTCCTTTACCTTCCCTTTATCATTAAAGGTTGTGATTAATCCTGTGACTCTACTGGATTACTTTATTAAAAGAGTTTGTCTCATTTAAATTAAGATTGTTAAGCAAGGAACAGATTGTGTAAGACCTTGTAGATCATGGTAAAGAGTTTAGATTTAATTCTAAATATACCAGAAAGGCATTTAAGGGTTTCAAGAAGATACAAAGACACAAACAGGTTGAAAGTAAAAGGATAGAAAACTATATTCCATGCAAACAGTAACCAAAAGAGAGCTGAGGTGGCTATATTATTATTGGGAAAAAAAATAGACTTAAGCCAAAGAAAGTTACAAAAGACAGGCTGGGTGCGGTGACTCTCGCCTGTAATCCTAGCATTTTGGGAGGCCGAGGCAGGCAGATCACAAGGTCAGGAGATCGAGACCATCCTGGCTAACAAGGTGAAACCCTGGCTCTACTAAACACACAAAAAATTAGCCGGGCATGGTGGCGGGCGTCTGTAGTCCCAGCTACTCAGGAGGCCAAGA
Organism: Mandrillus leucophaeus; assembly: GCF_000951045.1. Taxonomy (NCBI): domain Eukaryota; kingdom Metazoa; phylum Chordata; class Mammalia; order Primates; family Cercopithecidae; genus Mandrillus; species Mandrillus leucophaeus. The sequence continues at coordinate 166,552 of NW_012101809.1, forward strand.
CAGGAGAATGGCATGAACCTGGGAGGTGGAGCTTGCAGTGAGTCGAGATCCCACCACTGCATGACAGAGTGAGACTCTGTCTCAAAAAAAAAAAAGAAAAGAAAGTTACAAAAGACAAATTAAGATATTGTATGTTGAAAAAAGGTTTAACTCATAAAGATGTAACAATTATATATATATACATACAAAGTCCCAAAATAAATAAAGCAAAAATTGACAGAACTAAAGGGCAAAATATATAGTTCTACAATCATAAAGATTTCAATAACTCACTTTTAATAATAGAACGACCAAATAGAAGATCACCAAGGACATAGAGGACTTCAACAACATTACAAACTAATAACACCTAACAAATGTACAGAATCCTCTACCCAACAATAACAGAATGGATTCTTCTCAAGTGCACAAGAAACATTTTCCTGGACAGACTATAAGTTAAGCCACAGAACAAATTTTAAAAGACTAAAATTATACAAAATATGTTTTCCAATCGCAATAGAAAGAAACCAAGAAAACAACTAAAGGAAAACTGGAAAATCCACAAATATCTGGAAATTAAATAGCACACACTTAAACAATCAAATCAAAAAAAAAATCACAAGCGACATTTGGAAATACACTGCGACAAATAAAAATGAAAATATAACATGCCAAAACTTATGAGATGCTGCAAAAGCAAAAGGTAAATTTATAGCTGTAAATGCCTATATTAAAAAAAAAAGGGGGGCTGGGCACAGTGGCTCACGCCTATAATCCCAACACTTTGGGAGGCCAAGGTGGGCAGATCATGAGGTCAGGAGATCAAGACCATCCTGGCTAAAACGGTGAAATCCCGTCTCTACTAAAAATACAAAAAAAATAGCTGGGCATAGTGGCAGGCACCTGTAGTCCCACCTACTTGGGAAGCTGAGGCAGGAGAATGGCGTGAACCCAGAAGGCGGGGCTTGCAGTGAGCCGAGATCACACCACTGCACTCCAGCCTGGGTGACAGAGTAAGACTCCGTCTCAGAAAAAAAAAAGAAGGATTTCAAACCAATAACCTAAACTTAAGGAACTACAAATAAAAAGCTCAAAACAAACCCAAAGCTATCAGAAGGGAGAAAATAATAAATATTAAAGATATATAAAATAGAGAAAAAATAAGAGAAAATCAACAGGCTGGTTGCAGTGACTCATACCTGTAATCTCAGCTACTTGGGAGGCTGAGGTGGGAGGATCGCTTGAGCCAGGAGGTCAAGGCTGCAGTGAGCTGATCATACCACTGCACTCCAGCCTGGGTGACAGAGCAGGACACACACATACACACACACACACACACACACACACACAAAAGGGGAAAATCAACAATATCAAAAGTTAGTTCTTTGAAAAGATTAACAAAATTAACAAACTTTTAGGCAAACTGACTAAGATAAAAAAAGAGAGAAGACTCAAATTAATCAAATCAGAAATGAAAAAGGGGACATTACTACTGATTTTATAGAAATAAAAAGGCTTAAAAGAGAATACTATGAATAACTGTAAACCAAAAACTTGGATAACTTAGAGGAAATGGATAATTTCCTAGAAACACACAAACTCCTAAACTAACTCAAGAAGAAATAGAACATCTGAATAGATCTAAAATAAGTAAGGAGATTGAAACAGTTATCAAAAACCTTGATTGAATCAGTAATCAAAAACATTTCAACAAAGAAAAGTCCAGAACTGGATAACTTCACTGATGAGTTCTACCAATTCTGCCATTTAAAAAGGAATTAACACCAATCCTTCTAAAACTATTCCAAAAAAATTAACGAGGAAGAAACATTTACTCACTCTCCAAGGCCACCGTTACCCTGTTACCAGAGCCTGACAAACACACAAGTAAAGAAAACTACAGACCAATATCCCTAATGAACATAGATGTTAATAATCCTCAACAAGCTACTAGCAAGCATATTAAATGCTTAATATTCAAATAATTACTTACCATAATCAAGTGAGTAGGATTAACCCCCAGAAATGCAAGGATGGTTCAACATACAAAGTTAATCTATGTAATATGTCATATTAACAGAATGAAAGAAAAAAAACATATAATGACCTCAGTTGATACAGTAAAAGCATTTGACAAAGTTCAATACCCTCTTATGATTAAAACACTTGAACTAGGAACAGAAGAAAAATTCCTCACAGTGATAAAGGCCACATACAAAACAAACCTCACATCTAACATCATACTCAATGGCAAAAGAATGAAGCTGGACCTCACTTTATACCAGATACAAAAATTACCTTAAAATTGATCAAAGACCTAAAATTAAGAGCTAAACCATAAAAGTTTCTTAGTTTTCTCTTAGAAGAAAACATGGACAAATCCTCATGACCACGTATTTGGCAATAGTTTCTCTCTTTTCCGGCAATAGCTTTTCAAATATGGTCCCAAAAGCACAAGCAACAAACGAAAAAAGAGGTAAACAGCCTTCATTAAAATTAAAAATAGTTGGGTTTTCTTAACTTTCATTTTAAGTTCAGGGATACAAATGTAGGTTTGTTACATAGTTAAACTTGTGTCATGGGAGTTTGCTGTACAGATTATTGCAGCACTACACTATTCACAATAGCAAAGACGTGGAATCAACCTAAATGCCCATCAATGATAGACTGGATAAAGAAAATGATACATATATACCATGGAAAATTAAAAACATTTGTATATTAAAGCACACTGTCAAGAGTGTGAAAAAACACACCCACAGAGTGAGAGAAAATATCTGCAAACCATTTATGTAATTAGGGTTCACTATTCAGAATATATAAATAACTCTGACTCAATGACAAATAGACAATTCAATTATTTTTATTTTATAATTTCAACTTTTATTTTAGATTCAGGGGTACATGTGCAGGAACAACCCAATTTTTATTGGTTTACAGATCACACCTGTAATCCCAACACTTTGGCAGGCTGAATGGGAGTACTACATGAGCTCAAGAGTCTGAGACCAGCCTGGGCAAAATGGTGAGACTCCTGTCTCTACAAAAAAATGAAAAAAAAGTTAGCTGGGCAGAGTGGTACATGCCTGTTGTCCCAGCTACTCAAGAGGATAAGGTGGAGGATCACTTGACCTGGAAGGTTGATGTTGCAGTGAGCTACGAGTGTGCCACTGCACTCCAGCCTGGGTAACAAAGTGAGATGCTATCTCAAAAAAAAAGAAAAGCAAAAGAAAGAAGGAAGGAAGGAAGGAAGGAGAAAGGGAAAGGGAAAGAGGAAGGAAAGAGGGGAAAGGGAAGGGAAGGGAAGGAGGGGTGTGAAGGGAGGGAGGGAGGGGAGGAAGAGAGGAAGGAGGGGAAGGGAAAGGTGAGGGAGGGAGGAAGGAAGGATAAAATGGGTGATGGACTTCAATAGACACTTCTCCAAAGAAAATATATAAATGAGGCTGGGTGTGCAGTGGCTCACACCTGTAATCCCAGCACTTTGGGAGGCCAAGGTGGGTGCATTGTGGCCAGGAGTTCAAGATCAGCCTGGGCAACATGGTGAGACCCCATCTCTACAAAAAATACAAAAGTTAGCCAGGTGTGGTGGCACATGCCTATAATCCCAGCTACTCTGGAGGCTGAGGTGGGATGATCATGTGAACCCAGGAGGCGGAGGTTGAAGTGAGCTGAGATTGCACCACTGCACTCCAGCCTGGGGAATAGAGAAAGACCCTGTCTCAAAATTATGTATATATATACACACACTCAGCAGGCACATGAAAACATATTCTAATCATTAGTCATTAGGAAATGCAAATCAAAACCACAATGAGACACCACTTCATATGCACTAGGTTGGCTATAATAAAACTGAGAGAGAGAGAGAGAAGACTGCCAAGGATGTAGAGAAATCAGAATCCTCATACATAGCTAATAAGAATGTGAAATTATGCAGCTGCTGTGAAAACAGCTTGGCAATTCCTCAAAAAGTTAAACATGGAATTACCAACAAAATGACCCAACAATTCCACTTGTTATATATCCAAATAATTGAAAAGATGGACTCAAATACTTCTACATGAATGCCCACAGCAGCATTATTCACAATAACCAAGAAGGTGAAAATGATCCACATGTCTATCATCAGATGAATGGATAAATCAACTCTTATATATGTACACAATGGGATATTCAGCTATAAAAATAAATGAACCATGAAAATACACTAAGCAAAACAAGCCAGACACAAAAGAACAAATATTATATTATCCCACTTATATGAAATATCTAGAATGAGCAAATTCATAGAGACAGAAAATAGATTAGAAGTCACCAGGGGCTGCAGAAAGTGGGTGATGAGGGTTACTGCTTAATAGGTAAAGAGTTTCAGTATGGGGTGATGAAAAAGTTTTGGAAATAATGTTGATGACTGTATGACATCATGAATATAATGACATTGAATTATACACTTAAAAATTGTTAAAATTGAGATATATATAACAGAAACATTTTCTGTTATATATATCTCATCACAGTAAAAAAGCTTTATAAATGAAAAAAGCCAATGTGTTAAAAACCAAAATATTTAAGATTTATCCCATTAAATTAATGTTGATACCAACCAGTATTCCTTGAGTACTATTAAGTGCTTGGAACTCTGCAAATTGCTTAATAGGATAGTCTCATTTAATTCTCACTGTAACACTGTAAGATAGATACTTTTATCATCCCATTTTTTGAATAAGAAGAATGATGCTTAGAGAGCTTGCAGTAAGCAGTGGTGCATAGATTTGAACTTGAAATTCACCCTCTTAATCACTGTGCTATACTTGGGGATCTCTAAACACCTCTCACAAACAACATAATAGCAGAGATTTGTTTCATTTATCTTTGTATCTCCAGCATCTAGTACAGAACCTTCCCTAGAACAGAATTTATTAAATGTTTGTTGAATTATCTTAGAGCTAATCCTGCAAATATCAAATGTGTTGGTTGAGGTCCTCTGAAAAGCAAATGCCAAGAAGGAATCAGACATCCAAGAGATTTATTTAGGGAAATGCCCATGAAGGATCAAGGAGAGAAGCAGCAGGAATAAGTGAGGAGAGCCTTCAAGTTATGATTAGGTATGACAATTGTGAAAGGAGAGAAGGAATGAGGATTGGGTAGGAAGAACCCCAGGCTAGAGCACAGCTCAGAGAAAGTCTTCACCAGGCCAACATGGAGTGTCCAAGCAAAGACTGCCCCTCAGAGGAGTACCAGTTGGGTCGAAATGGCCTAACTCTAGTAAACTCTGAGCTGAGCTCAGTCTGGCTGGGAGCAGCAGTGGGTGTGAGGGTGAGAAGGGTGTGTGACTTGGAGTGAACATCACAGAGAATGTGAAGAGAATATGGTCTGGTGTGAACATCTGGAGTCATCCAGCTACGTTTCTTGCAGCAGATCCTCTTAAATGGTCGTCTGAGCAGTACACCTCCATGATTATCACACCAACTTCAAACATTTACCTTAAGAAAATGGAAATTTTTCCCTAAGTGGGTCACTTTAAAACAAGGGAGTCTGAAAATCAATAGCATTAATATCTCAATGTAGAGATGTATATTTTGATGTCTCAAGCTCATCCAGCCATTTCTTTGCCAAAGTTGCTTATCTTTAATGACTGGTAAATAAGAAAGCTAGTTACAGAGGAGTAAAAATAGTTTATATTAAAAATGGCTTCTTGTAGGGCATCCTAAACCCAAATCAAAAAAGAAAGAAATGTTTTGGAACACTAGTCATTGGATTAAGACAGCATGAGGTTAGATACCTCTAGAAGCTGTAGCTAAAGGGGTTAGCTCATGTCATATTTCAAATTTTATAGGCAGAACTGATGCAATAATTTGAGTTGAAAGAATGTAAGAATAGGGTTCACAGTAAGTTGAGAAATTTAACATGAAGAGAGTGAGAGTGAAGGAAGTAAGACCCTAAGTAAGTCATTTCTCAGGGCTTCAGTTTCCCCATTCCTAAAATCTAAGGGATAGACTAGATTACACTGTGTTCTTTAAATTGTGTTCTAGGGAGCCCTGAGCAAGAAAATCTAGAACACGATGTTGAATTGGTAGGGTCACGGTGGATGGTTCTGTTAAGCTCTACCAGTGTAGCTTACACATAAGTTCCACGTGTAATTTTATGTTGTATATATTTTATGCACACAATACAAAAGACTTCTGCCACTATAATACATGTTAAAATAAAAGCAACTGGGTATCTTGAAGTTCTAAGCTTTTAGAATTTAATTATCCTAGAATAAAGAGAAGCTGTAAAGTCTGAAAAAGAATAAGAGGAGGAGGAGGACAAGGATGGCTAAAATAAGACATAAAACTGATGAAAAGTTTATCTCCTTTCCACCAAAATGAGGGAATGAAATGAGGAAAAATACATGGGATCCAGGAACCAGGGAATTCAACACAGGAGAGAAGCAAAGGGAACCCAAGATAATGGTGAAGGGGGACACGGGGAACTATACAGCTCCCTGGGAATTATGCAGACCCAGACAAGTTCTCTAGGCAGCAGCCTAGAGAACAATCAATCTGGATTGGAGGAAGTGAAAGAGCTGCAGGAGGGACAGCCTCAAGCAAAAAAAAAAAAAAAAAAAAAAAAAGAATGAAAACTGGTAGATTATATGTTTGAGTGAATTGAGGAAGCATAATGGAGAATCTGGGATGAAATAACGATAGATGCATTTAAAAATCACCCCGGTAATTCTTAGCCCTAAGGAAAATAAAATTTGTGTAAGAAAGAAAATCTAATTATGGTATACTTATATAGTTTAGCTGTGAATATTTTCATAGTATTAGTAATCATGAAAATACCAGCTAAAAATCTAATATTAAATTGGGCCATGGTCACTGTCTTCTGTTTTACCAAGCCCCAAAAGATGTTTTCACATGGTAACATTCTGCGTCCCTGTAAGAAGTGACAAAAAACGGAGACTTGGGTCACAGGAGAGGCAATTTGGGAAGCATCAGGAGTGCCTAAAGATGGACTGAGAGGCAACTGATGTTTCAAACCATCCACGGTGCAGCAGATTGCAAAATTTCAGGTTACATAAATAAGGTGAAGTCTCTAAAAAATCTGCAGTACTTAAACTGAATCATAAATAGAAGGTGTAACAATTTACATGGCTGCAAAAAATATTATTTCTAATATTAGAACCCAAGAGTGTGTTAATGGAGATATCATCTGGTTTTTTTGAAACTTTCTTCTTTTGGTTGTAATGAATGTCCTATTTTTCATGTCCTACAATTACCGATGGCAATTTTAAGCAATAAAAAATGGTTACCCATGATTTTTCTTTCTAGAATACAGTTTATATTATTCTGATTGAGTCATCTCCTTGAAGGTTAATTTTTTACTCAGGCCCAAGAGTATTTTAACATAGGGGGAATATCACTGGAGTAAAAATATTATTTCATATAAAAGCTAAGGTTTTCCAATCACAGATGACTAGTTTTTTAAAGTAGTTATTTTCTTTTTCTTCAACTTATGGTGCCCCACTTTCAATGAAATGCCATTTACTTTAAGTTCTGACATCTTGGCAAAAGGTTAGTTTAACTGACACTCAAGTCAAAAGCTTATTTGTAATGTCATTTCACTTCAGTTTTATGGTAAATTAAATTATGGTTTCAGTTAAACAAAATTACATTAAAAACTGTATTGCTGAAATAAATAAATACCAGCTCACAAAAAATTATATTGTAACTATACTAAAAGACAAGGGGAGCAGGAGGAGGACAGGGCAGCATAAATGAACTAAATTCTCATCTTTCACAGACGGCACCCAATATTTAAAATGCTAAAGAAGAAACTAAAATGGTTGCTTCTGACCGAAGACTCAAGTAAGCAGGGGTGGGACCAAGAACAGCTTTCCCCGCACCCCCTTATAGATCTATAAACCTATAGATTGTTTAAATTTTAAATTATGTTTGATTAAAATTAATTATTTTAACTTTACATCTTTATAAAATGATAATGAGAGTAGGGGGCAGGGAAGAGAGTCATCTTAAAGTTTTCTTTGCCTTCATTTGGGTTCAGGGCAGATATAATGGAGAAGTGAAAAAGCCAGAGTGAAAAAGTTTGGAGCTTCTAAAGGCAGAACCTTGAGTATTTCATTCATCTCTGTGTCCCTAATACCCAACACTATGCCTCATACCTTGTAAGAGTTCTAAAAGGATTATTGAACAAGGTCTAAGTAAGGCTTCCTAATGATGTCAGTCAAACATATCCTCCTACATTCCTTCCATGAGGGCAATGGGTGCCACTGAGCCCAACTGACAACAGAGCGACTCACTATTAAGGAATCCATCTCTTTTCTGGAGAGATGATCATGTGATTTACTAAGAAACAGCTATCAGTGGAGCGAAAAGCCTGAGTAAATTTTCCACCTCAGACCAGGTGTTTCTTATGTTCCTCTCTGATCACTGCTCCATTTATGGCCAATTGGCCCATAGTGGGTTGGGGCACAGAATTTTAAGGAATAAAACAGCTGGTTTCTAGTTATGAACCTCCTACAAACTAGCTGTGTGGAGAACAACAATTTCTCCAAGCCTCAGTTTAATGGTAACAGAAGGTTATACCAAATAATCTCAAAGGTCTAATTCAACTTTAACATTCTATGACCTTAGATGACCCAGACAAGTTATTGGAATGTGAGGTGTAGAACTTTCTTGAGCTGCTGGATCAACAGAGCTGAAGATTTCTGAGGATATTTGGAGGTGTCGTCAATATTTCTAATCAAGAAAATTAAGTCCTGGGGATACTTACTGACTTTTAGAAATCATTCAAAAAGACTTTTTGGTCTGATATAAGTGAAAAGGGTAAAAGTAATTGTTGAACCACGAAAAGTAATTTGAGCTAAAGTGAACCATGAAGGAACCCCCTTCTTATGGGTATTCTGTCCCCAGAAATAATACTGGGGAGGAAACAATTACAAGTAGGAGTAAAGGGTAAAAGAGTTTACAAAGTTGAGGTTAGAATAATATGGATTAGCACACAAGGCCACAGGGGATGGATCAAAACCAATGGAGTTCCCATCCTGAATTTACAAGGGTCTGATCTTCATTTGCTTCTCACTTCTGCCCTCTCTGATTAGTGGTTAAAGAATCACTGTATGGGCCGGGTGCAGTGGCTCACGCCTGTAATCCCAGCACTTTAGGCGGCCAAGGCGGGCAGATCGTGAGGTTAAGAGATAGAGGCCATCCCGGCCAACATGATGAAACCCCATTTCTACTAAAAATACAAAAATTAGCTGGGCGTGGTGGCACACACCTGTAGTCCCAGCTACTTGAGAGACTGAGGCAGGAGAATCACTTGAACCCAGGAGGCACAGGTTGCAGTGAGCCGAGATCGCGCCACTGCACTCCAGCCTAGTGACAAAGTGAGACTCAATCTAAAAAAAAAAAAAAAAATCACCATACGTTAGTGCCAGAAGAGACGATGGAAATCAACCATATGGTGTCCTATCTCGTTTTTTCTTTCTGATGAAGATCCATGAAGCCCCAAAAGAAGAGATTTTCCAAAACTACATTCCTAGTAAGAGATAGGGTTAGCCCCATCACCCAGACAAACCCAGATCTTCAGATCTAGGTTCGCATACTTTTTCTTTCTTAACTCACATTCTCTCTCTTGTTCTCACTCCCATTTAGTTATTTAGTTACAAAAGATAATGGCCTATAGTGGGTCCCAAACTGTCCAGTAAATCATACTGTAGTCAGTCCCACTGAGAAAGGCCTGCACAGGTGTCTGGGCAGAGAGAGAAAAGCCAGATTTTTCCATTCAGCTTTTGGCAAGCTCCATTCCCCTCCAGTTAAGTTTAAATGATTTTTTAAGAATGAACAAAAACTAGAAACCAGAGGGGGCCAACTAAATGGCTTTTGAAGAAATAAATTAAAGGTTGTAAGGGCCTACATATCCTGATGGTTTGAAAATGTCCAAAAAGCAGAAGAGTATGAAGGGAGGGGAGGGGAGGGGAGGAAAGGGGAGAGGAGGATGTAGCCAGACATATCACATGGAAAATGTTTGAAAACAGGCTGGGAACTGGCTAAAAGCAGCGTAAGTAAATAGTTGGGAAGCTGGCTGGAAATTTGCACCAGAAAGCATTCTTCTTTTATTCATTCATCGAATAAATATGTTCTGAATGTCTACTAGTGTATAACACTCTTCTAAGCCTAGGAGGAAGTACTCAAAACATTAAAATGCACTCTGAGTCACGAGGAGTTTGTAATTTAGTTGGAAGGAAGACATATGATTGAACAAGCATTCAGGGAGTGCTTACCACATGCTTGGCACTGTGCTAGGTGCTAGGTATTATAGACATGAATGAGACAGCCTCTGCACTCATGGAACTCACATTCTAGGGCAGTGTTGTCCATCAGAAAAATAATGAGAACCATAAATATAAGCCATATATATATTTTAAAATTCTCTGACAGCTATATTTTAAAAGGTTAAATAAATGGATATGTTAATTTTAATAATATATTTTATTTAACCAAACATATCTGAAATATTATTTCAACATTTAATTAATATAAAAATGAGATATTTTACATTTGATATTCTTTTTTTCATACTAAGTCTAAAATTCACTGTGTATTTTCATCTCAATTTGCTCTAGCCATATTTCCAGTGCTCACAAACCACATGTGAGCTACCTTATTGGATAGTACAGATCTAGAGTAATACTTCTCAAACTTCTTTTGATAAACATAAATATTACATTTGTCTGAAGTTTTTGATATGTACCTTCTCTGCTCCCGCCTCCCCAGACCCTTCCTTGTTCAAGCAGGAAATCTCTATTTTCACCTCTCCCTTCCTACCTAGTTGGTAATCCCTACTTTGCTGGCTAAAGCAGGGGACCAAAAGTTCTATGGTTTCCCAATGTACAAATGACCCTCTTCACCTGTAAGGTGTGATATTTAGCTACCCATACTCCACCTACTACTCACATATACATCTATTTGAAAATTGTCATAAAATCTTAACATCACACAAATATAAAATAAAATAGCAACATAGGAAGTAAACAGCAAAAAGGAAAAAAAAAGAAAGCTATACAAGTTGATTCAAAAAGTAGTGCCTGATCATACAGCAAATGGTATAAGTTAGAATTGAGAAATACTGGATAGGCCAGAAGAGTCAGGTAAGCCTATATTGAGGGAATGGGATTTGAACTGTATCTTGAAAAATGAATAATACATATTGAAATAAAAAGTAAAATACTTTGCCTTTGTCATATAAAAGTCAGAATTTGAAAACTTGGGCCATTCATGACTTAAAATGCATTTTTAAAAATTTCTTTTTTTTTTTTTTTTTT
>NW_012101809.1:178068-178583 GCF_000951045.1 Mandrillus leucophaeus
GGCCTCCCAAAGTGCTGGGATTACAGGCTTGAGCCACCGCGCCCGGCCTTAAAAATTTCTGAGAAGATCGTGTACCCAGTTCTAGGATAACTTTTACAGAAAAGGATAAGAACATTTTGTTCTTCCTATAAAAATGGATAGGTTGGTAGATGAAGGGTCATAGAAAACAGACACTGGCAAAGCTTTTTTTAATCTACAATTTTAAAAAGTAAATAGTGACAAAAGAGTAACTGAAAAATTAATCAAGAAAACAGAACATTATACTTTAATCAATAATATAACAATCATGAGTTTTCAAAATTTCAGCCCCAGATTATAATCAATTACAAGAGACAGAAAATAGAGGAAAATATGTACAGGGCACGGCCTACATAGAAAGGTATAAATGTCTTATTCTGTCAGTCCAAACCCAAATTACTCCTGTAACTTCCCAAGTCTGTCAGACAAAATGCTTGTCCAAATGCCTGGACAAATTCTTGTCCAGGTCCAGCACTGATGGACAAGGTTAACATCTT
>NW_012101809.1:180553-203000 GCF_000951045.1 Mandrillus leucophaeus
CCAATGAGCCCAAATTTCTGCCTAAACCACCCCTTAGTCTACATGCAATTAAAAGTAGGCATAAATATGACTGCAAAACTGCCCTGAGCTGCTACTCTCTGCCTACAGGGTAGCCCTGCTCTGCAGGAGCAGTTACAGAGCTGTAACACTGCTGCCTCAATAAAGCTGTTTTCAGTGGCCAGGTGTGGTGACTCACGCCTGTAATCCCAGCTACTCAGGAGGCTGAGGCCGGAACATTGCTTGAACCTGGTAAGTGGAAGTTGCAGTGAGTTGAGATCGTGCCGCTGCACTCCAGCCTGGGCGACAGAGTGAGACTCAGTCTCAAAACACACACACACTCTGACTCAGTAATTCTACCCTCTGAAGTCTGAAGTAACTATAGTCTTGCAAAAATCTATAAAAACAGAGATGTTCATAATAGCATTGTCTGTTAGATGAGAAATGAATTTAAGCTACATATTTATCAGTGGAAAATTAACAGTAATAATAGCCTTTCATAAATAACATTTACTTTGTATCAGGCAATATTCTAAGGGGTTTTCATGTGTTGACTAATTTAATCCTTTCAACAGATGAGTACCATATTCTCAATTTTAAAAATAGAAACTGACGTACCCAAATTAAGATGTCCAAAGTCACACAGATAAAAGGTGGTAGAAGCAGAAAATAATCCAAAGTCTGTGTTCTTAACAACCATGAAATACTGCCTCTCAGGAGAATGGAATTACGGTATGTCCACACAACAGACTACTAAATAACCACTGATTTGGGTTTATGAATGATGTATTCAAACTTTGGAAATGCTTATGCTGTAATGTTAAGTGAAAAAAAAAACAAGATAAAAATCGTACATACACACACTCACAGTTATTATTCCAACTATGTAAAACAAGACAAGACTGAATTAAAGATGGTTTTTTCCTTTTTCCCTATATTTTCTAAAATATTTGTAATACTATACTTAACTTTTTTTATACAGGAGGCAGCTGGGAAGTACAGCCATACTTTTACTGATGAGAGAATAGATCTCAATGATACACTGTTTCCAAAAACTTATTTATGAAAAATAGCAAGGTAAGGCAGATAAAGATTATGCCTTTGGAATAAAAAAACTTAAGCCGAAAAACCTGAAACACTCCACCCAAACCCTGTAAGGAAGATTTACCCTCATCTGTAGAATGGGGATATAAACAAACCCTACAATCACTGCAAAGATCAAATAAGATGGTTCAGGTGGAAACAAATTGGAAAGAAATTTGGTATTATTTCTCAGTCTGATGTACAGGCCAGCATAACCTTTAGGTTATTATCTTAACACTGCCTCCAAAAAGTGTCCCCTGACTTCCTAAATCTAGCTTCTTTAGCCTTGGCTTGGGTAGCGATTAAACTACCTAAATATAACGTATCACTTATCACACTGCAGTATTGTCTATTTAATCACTTTCCATTTGGGGGGCCTTCACTAACTATTTTGAAGTTTGCAGCAAACTTCAAAAGCTTGCTCATATAGCCTTCCAAAAGACTTTTATTAAATACAGGCCTCTGAACACTTAGCTTTCCATGTAGGATGGAGTAGTCTGAAGCATGTAAACATTACCACTTAGAATAACTGGAAAGGCTGGATATGCGATAGGAGATGAGACTGGACTCCAGAGGCAGGGCTCAGATGCTGGACCAGATTGAGGACTAGCTAAAACAGGGCCAGGGTGGAAGCAGCTTTCAATCAGATGCCCACCGCAGCGTGCCGTTTCTATTTATGTTTGCCATGAACACAGAGTTACTGCCCCTTTCTGTGGAAATGACCCAATGAGCCCAAATTTCTGCCTAAACCACCCCTTAGTCTACATGCAATTAAAAGTAGGCATAAATATGACTGCAAAACTGCCCTGAGCTGCTACCCTCTGCCTACAGGGTAGCCCTGCTCTGCAGGAGCAGTTACAGAGCTGTAACACTGCTTCTTTAATAATGCTGTTTTCTTCTATCTCTGGCTTGCCCTTGAATTCTCTCCTGGGCAAAGCCAAGAACCCTCCCCGGCTAAGCTCCTCTTTGGGGCTTGCCTGCCCTGCATCAGCTTGACACCCAATGCAGGGTGAAGAAAGAAGATGGCTTCATGAGATATGGCAGTCGGAGATCCAGGGGCCACAGTCTGTAAGGTGGCAGTCGGCCAGTGGCAGTCAGCCGGGCAGTAGTCAAGGACTGGCCAGGCGGCAGTCAGAGATCAGCCTGTTGGCAATCCACAGGGTGATGGTCAGCAGGAAAGTAATCATCTGAACGGCAGTTGGCAGGAAGGTCATCATCAATGGGAGGGCAAAAAGGCAGGACAGCAGTCAGTGGATGGCAACTGGCGAGATGAGGAGCAGAGAGGGAGCAAAGCAGAGCTGTAATACTCTAACACTAACCAAGGGCTCTTTTCAGAGCTACATTTTCCCCGGCAGGCAGCAGAGCCCATCAGAAGGGCAAGCAGCCATAGTTCCACTACCTCATGTAGGGCCTGCTTCTCCCCACCACAGCCTGGTGGGTTACCTGTGCAGGCCCATCCTACTGCCACAGTTGAGCCTACTGGTGGAGTGGCCATAATGCAGTCTGCCTCATGTGACACTCCCCACCTCCCACTGGCAGCCCGGTGAGTTACCACCCACGCAAGCCCTTCCCACTGCCGCAGTTAAACCAAGCCCATGCAAGCGGAGGTATCCTGGAGAGATCTTCACCCAGGTCCCACACAAAAAATCAGTCAGCGCCGTTTCCACTCTGGTGAAGAGGTGACTGTCCACTTCTGCCCCTACTCCCATAGTATCAGGAGAACTAGGGAATAAAGTAACAGCCTTTGGCTAGGCGATTGCTTAGAACTCCCTCATTGTTTGAGTGCCGGAAAGCATGTCCTTGTCACCCCTTCACCCACTCCTTTGTCTTCTGACTCCATAGTATTGTTCCATCAGTCATTTTATTTTCAGTCCTAAAATGGGTGCAGTCTTATGTTTGCTTTTAACTTTCTGTTGTGTGTGGGCAATTATAACAAGACACTTGATTGTGGGAGACCCTGTTTTGTTCACTCTAGAATGCCAGAGTCATGTCGTTCTGTGATCCCAACTTGGTCTTGGGTTCACCGCTGGCCACCCCTTGGGTGGCCCAGGGTTTTCAGCACTTGGCGAGGGGACCCTTATTGGCTGTAATTCGGGCACTCTGGATTTTCAACATTGGTAATTTTGACCACCCCCCAGATACTTTGGGGTATTTGGTGTTGACATTCCCTCTAGTATTGTGGGTTATAGCCACTCCCCCAGGGGAATATTGGTCTTGCCTTTTTCTGCCCTAAAGTTAGAAATATTATTTTCTTAATTGCTAATTCCAAGTCCTTTCCTGTATGCTGTCTTATAACTGCCTTGCTGAAGCCCCTTTTGGTCAAAGGAAATGGGAGTTCCCAGGCCACTGGCCTGACAGACCCACCTACAGCATTAGACAAGTGGCCACCCAAATATTCTTTTTCAGTGTCTCTGCTACTGGGTAGGTTCTCTGGCAAGTCAGAGCCTCTGAGGTCTCCACTTGGGCAACGCTGTCTACCCTTCCTTTCCTCCCTTACACAGTCACCATTTGTTTAGCTCCTCTCTCTGCACAACCCTCACTCTCTGTGGAATTTAGGCTTAACACCCAACTGCCCATTTGAAGCTTGTAATCTACTTTTGTAACACCTTGCTATCAATAGAAAGTGGGAAATGAAAAAGGAAAAGTAAGTAGGCATTTACTAAACTTAGGCTAACTGAAACCCCTTGTAGTGACCCTTACTAGACATAGGGACAATAGCAAGCATCCCAAAAGTCTTGCTACTAGGGTGTCTTTTAGACAACTGAAGTAAGTTCACATTATCAGCCAAAGTGAAAAAGAAAAAACTCATTTACCATGGCAATAAGGTTTGGGTTCAATAAAAATTGGCAAATCAACAAATCTGGCATAGATGGTTCTTTGTCATAATGATATTGTACAATTAGACTTGTTCTGTAAAAAGTAAAGAAAATGGGAAGAAGTTCCCTAAGTACAGTCTTTTTTTTTTTTTTTTTTAGATGGAGTCTAGCTGTGTCACCAGGCTGGAGTGCAGTGGCGTGATCTTGGCTCACTGCACCCTCTGCCTTCCAGGTTCAAGCAATTCTCCTGCCTTAGCCTCCCGTGTAGCTGGGACTACAGGCACGCGCCACCACGCCCAGCTAAGTTTTGTATTTTTAGTAGAGATGGGGTTTCACCATGTTAGCCAGGATGGTCTCGATCTCTTGACCTTGTGATCTGCCCGCTTTGGCCTCCCAAAGTGCTGAGATTACAGGTGTGAGCCACCACACCCAGCCTGTACAGGTTTTTATAGCTCTCTACCAGAATGCTAACTTAAGGGCAAGGTGTAGAATGTCTCTGGCTCCTGATACTCCCAGAGACCCAGAAGCTGCATCAGCTATCCTAGATGACCCCCTCCTAGTTGCTTCCCATAGGAGGTCTGCGCTACCTCTTTGGAGCCTCCCCAGTCCCCTAGTTCTGACAGGGGCCCCACTAGTTCTCTAGTACAGAATTCTACTCCAAAGTCATCAGGAACCCCTCTCCCTCATCCAACAAGCCCTGGTCCCTATTCCCCACTGCCTGAGGAAGTAAGCCAAGCCAGTACTACTAGGAGTGGGGCCCCAGATCAGCCCCCTAAATTGAACTTGTATATATTGCAGGAGGCAGCTGATGGAGATGGAGAAACAATCAGAGTATATGTGCCTTCTTCCACGTTTGATTTGGCTTTCTGCAGGGAAAAATTTGGTTGGTTGGGTTTCAAAGGACCCAGGAGAGTTTATAGAGGAGATTGTTAAGTTGACCATGTCTTTTGATTTAACTTGGCGTGACATGCAGAAATCATCATCCACTTGTTGTACTGTACATGAAAAACAAAGAATTCAAGGTATTGCTCATGAACATGCAGATGGAGTGAGCGGCTGTGTATAATCCAGGCCATGCCATGTATCATATGAGAAGAGATGCAGCTCCAGATCTAGACCGTCAATGGAATTACCAGAGAGGACCTCAAGATCTTGAATGCAGAAATCATATGTTAACTTGTTTAATAGATAGTGTGAAGAAGTGTGCGGTTAAGCCAGTAAACTATGAAAAAGTGAGAGAAATAACTCAGAAGAAAGATTAAAATCCTGCTTTATTTCAGGGCTGTTTAGTTGAGGCACTCAGGAAATATACCACTACAGACCCAGACTCCCCAGAAGAGTGAGCTCTCCTGGGTGTGCATTGGGTTACTTGGTCTGCCTCTGACATTAGGAGGAAGCTATAAAAAGGAACAATGGGACCCCAAACCTCAGTGAGTCAATTCTTAAACATTGCTTTCAGGGTTTACAATAATAGGGACAGGGCAGAGGAAGAGGCAAAAAAAAAAAAGAATTGGCCAAAAAGCACAATTGTTAGAGCCTGCTGTAGGCCCCCTACTGCCTCAGGGTTACCCACATCAAGGAAATGTCATCAGATCAGCATCTGGGATGTTCAGACAAGAGCTCCCCATTCATCAGCCTCTAGGCCATAATCAGTGTGCCTTCTGTAATCAAGAAGGCCACTGAAAGAAAGACTGCCTCAGGCTTAAGAGGGAGTTTAAGACACCCAGACCCATAATGGCCAAGAAGGTAGGGGACTGATGAGGCCCAAGGTCCTCTACAGCTCCCACTGGACATCTTACAATCTCCACAGAAGAGCCTCAGGTAACTCCTGATGTAACACGCAAAAATACTGAGTTCTTATTGGATACAGGAGTAGCCTACTCAGATTTAACCCATTTCTCAGGGTTCTCGCTCTTGTACAGTAACGAGAATTGATGGGCAGCCAAAAATTAGGAGATTCATTCACCCCCTTGGTTGCACCATGGGATACCATATGTTTTCCCACAGGTTCTTACTCATGTCTGAGTTTTCTATCCCTCTAATGGGGAAAGACTTACTTTCCCAATTACAGGCCACAGTTCAGTTTGGGATGCGTCATGAGAAGGCAACAGGCCGGGAAGGGACACTTCCCCTAACTCTAAGTGCTTTTCTTAACACAGATAAGGAGAAGACCTCCCTTCCATCACGTATTGTTTCTCAAATAGACTCCTCTGTTTGGAACACGGAAGTTCCCAGCAGAGCTGTTAATGTACACCCAGTTGAGGTTGTTTTAAAACCCAATGTTAATTACCCATGGAAAAAACAGTATCCTTTGAGACCTAAGGCTCAGAGTGGCATCCAGGCCCTAATAACAAAGTTCCCAAAGTATGGATTATTACAATGCTGTCAGTCTCCATGTAACACCCCCACCACTTAACCTGTAAAGAAACCAAATGGGGAATATAGATTTGTTCAGGATCTAAGGGCAGTTAATAAGGCAGTAGTCCCAGTTCACTCAATAATTCTTAATCCTTACAATATCGACCCAAGTCCCTGAAGATGCTCATTGGTTCACAGTGTTAGACTTAAGGATGCTTTCTTTTTATAGTGTAGTTTTGCTTTTGAATGAACTCACCCAAACACTCATGCTGCATCTCAGCTTACCTAGACAGTCCTTCCCCAAGGTTTTGGGGATAGTTCCCACCTCTGTGGCAATGATTTGGCCAAAGAGTTAAGGGAACTACAGTAAACTAATGGGTCCCTCTTGCAATATGTAGATGACTTATTAATTTCTAGCCCTACTAGGGAAGACTCTGACAGAGACACAACCCAGCTCTTTAATTTTCTGGGAAAGTGAGGGTATTGGGTATCCCCCCATAAGGCCCAGATCTTTGCAGAAGGTTAAATAGTTGGGTTATGTGCTCACTTCTGGGACAAGGACTTTGGCCCAGGGGTGAAAAGAGACCATCATAGCACTCCAGCCTCCTCAGACTAAGAGACAGTTAAGAGCCTTTGAGGAAATGGCTAGATTCTGCAGGATCTAGCTTCCTGGGGTAGGGCTTTATAGCAAAGCCACTTTATGAAGCATTAAAGGGAGTGATCAGTAGCCTTTACATTAGAACAAAACCTGCCAACAAACATTCTTAACCCTAAAAGTAAAGCTGGAAAGAGCTCCTGCTTTGGGAATCCCTAACTTAGAAAAACCCTTCACTCTCTATATGACTGAAAAACAAGAGATGGCTTTGGGCATCTGATATGGTTTGTCTGTGTCCCCACCCAAATCTCATTTTGATAGTGAATAAGTTTCACGAGATGTGAAATGAGTTAAGACTTTGGGGGACTGTCAGGAAGGAATTGGTTGTGAAATTTGAGGACATGAGATTTGGAAGGGGCCGGGGGCAGAATGATATGGTTTGGCTGTGTCCCCACCCAAATCTCATCTTGAATTCCCAACTGTTGTGGGAGGGACCTGGTGAGAGGTAATTGAATCATGGGGGCATGTCTTTCCTGTGCTGTTCTCGTGACAGTGAATAAGTCTCATAAGATCTGATGGTTTTGAAAAACAGGACTCTACCTGCACAAGCTCTCACTTTGCCGGCTGCCATCCTTGTAAGATGTGACTTGCTCCTCCTTGCCTTCCACCATGATTGTGAAGCTTCCCCAGTCACATGGAACTGTAAGTCCAATTAAACCTCTTTCTTTTATAAATTGCCCAGTCTCAGGTATGTCTTTATCAACAGTGTGAAAACGGACTAATACAGCATCCTAACTGAAAGGTTAGGGAATAGCCCCAGACCAGTGGCTTACTTTTCTAAACAGCTAGACCAGATGGCAGCAGGGTGGCCAGGGTGCTTGTGAGCCATGGCTGCTACCACTCTACTGGTAGAAGAAGCCAGAAAGTTTATCTTGGGACAACAATTACCTATCATGAGGCCCCACCAAGTACAGGAGGTCTTAGCAACAAAAGGACACCAATGGTTAACAGGCTCACTTAGTTAAATACAAGGCCCTTCTGCTTGACACCCCAGAAGTAACTTTTAATATATGTCAAATTTTAAACCATGCTACCTTGTTCCCAAAGTTCATGTCCCAGGAAACAGATCCCCAACTCATTCATTCCTGTGTGGAAACCACAGAATAGATCTACTCTAACAGGCCTGACCTCAAAGATCAGCCCCTGCCTCATTCTGATGTTGAGTGGTTTACAGAGGAGAGTAGCTTTACACATGAGGGAGTAAAAAGGGTGGGTTATGCAGTAGTAGTTAGCCAACAAGCAGTCACTAAGGCAAAAACATTGTCTCCCCAGTCTTCCACTCAAAAAGCAGAACTAACTGCTTTATTAATCAGGGCCCTCCAATCGGGAAAAGATTTAAGAGTCAATATATATATTGACTCTAAATATGGGCTCCTGGTGCTCCATACTCATGCTGCTGCTATATGGGAAAAAAGGGGACTATTAACAGCTAAGGGACCCCCCCATACAATATCACTTTGAGATCCTGGAACTTTTAGATGCTGTCCAGCTCCCAAAGGAGGCAGCAGTTATTCACTATTCACTGCTGGGGATGCCAAAAGGGAGAAACCTCTATTATCAAAGGAAATGCTCTGACTGACAGAGCAGCTAAGACCACAGCTGAAGAACACCAGTATTACAGGCCACTGCACTAATGCCAGGTACTCCACCCATGTCAGCCACACGATATTATACCCATGAGGAAATTAATTGGGCAGAACAGAAAGGCTTACAAAAAGATCCCTCAGGATGGTTAGTAGGAAGCAACAAACTTTTTCTTCCCAAGGCTGAGCAATGGAAGACAGTTAAGTATTTCCACGACTCCTCACATCTGGGATGGGACTCCCTATTCAAATTAGGTTTTCAAATCTTTTTGGTAAAGAAACTATTCCAGACTGTAAAGAGGGTCACTAGGGCCTGTGAACTTTGTGACTGTAATGGCCCAGGAAGCCACCACATAGCCCCACCTCTACTCAAACCTGTACAACATCGAGAGACATATCCTGGGGAAGACTGGCAACTAGATTTTACTCAGACACCACTTTTCAGGGGACTAACATATTTGCTAGTATTTATAGACACTTTCATTAGATGGACTGAAGCTTTCCCTTCAAGGACAGAGAAGGCATTAAAAGTGTGCAAATTTTGGCCGGGCACAGTGGCTCACGCCTGTAATCCCAGCACTCTGGGAGGCCGAGGCAGGCGGATCACAAGGTCATGAGATCGAGACCATCCTGGCTAACACGGTGAAACCCCATCTCTACTAAAAAAAAATGCAAAAAACTAGCCGGGCAAGGTGGCGGGCGCCTGTGGTCCCAGCTACTCGGGAGGCTGAGGCAGGAGAATGGCGTGAACCTAGGAGGCAGAGCTTGCAGTGAGCCGAGACGGCGCCACCGCACTCCAGCCTAGGCGACTGAGCAAGACTCCGTTTCAAAAAAAAAAAAAAGCATTCAAATTTTTACTTAAAGAGATGATCCCGAGATATGGATTACCTAAAAGTCTGCAGAGTGCTAATGGACCCTCCCTCCTTCACAGCTAAAGTGACCCAGCAGGTTTCCTCAGCCTTATGTATTACCTGTCAACTTCACTCCCCCTGGAGACCTCAATCCTCAGGTAATGCAGAAAAAGCTCATATTTTAACAAGGACGTTAGCAAAGCTCTGTCGGAAGATCTCAGAGGCCTGGGTTTCTCTCTTACCAATAGCCCTTTCATGTGTAAAGATGGCTCCAAAGGGAACTCTAAAACTTAGTCCGTTTGAATTGACTCATGGAGACCCTTTTTAACTTCAGACCTCCTGCTTGATTAAGAGACACATAGAATGAGCACCCATACTATCAACTTAGGCCAGGTTCCGAAGGCCCTCCAAGCATATGGAAATAAAATATTGCCCCCCTCCCCAAAAGGAAATAATTAACCTCCCTATTCAACCAGGAAACTTAGTCCTGCTAAAAACTTGCAAAGAAGGATCCCCTGAAGATCATTTACAATCAAAATGGAAGGGCCCCTATCAGATGTTATTGAGTACCCACACTACTGTTAAACTTCAGGGAATAGCTAGTTAGGCACACCCGTCCAGGATTAAATGTGTTTTGTATGAGTCGCAGCACAAAAGGAGAACACCACAACCTACATATATGAGCCTTTGGAGGATCTCTGCTACTTGCTTAAAAGAATCAACACTCAGCCAGAAGTGGCAACATGATGCTGTGGGTAGGAAAAGGCACTTTAATTTTGCTCTTCTTCCTGCTCTGTTTTTCAGCCCTGCTAGGATCTTTGATAGCTCTCTTTTCACTAATTTTTTGCCCTGCTTGTTTAACCTCTTAAAGTTAACGTATTCTAGATTACAACCGTTCCATGTAAAACATTGCTGGTACAAGGCTTCCAACCCTTCCCATCTACTGACCTGGAGAATAAAAGCATTCTGCCTCTGGGCCCCTTAGGTTAGGCATCCAGAGATTTTTTACTATGGTCTGAGCCTATGCCCATAAGTTTAGCAGAAAGCAGTAACAGAAGATAGACCTCCACCCTTCTGAAGCCTGTTTAAGATTAAAGAGGAGTATCTAATCCGAGGCAGGACTCAACTCCAGAGGTGAGACTCAGACATCAGACCAGACTGAGGACTAACTAAAACAGGGCCAGAGCAAAAGCAACTTTCAATCAGACATGCCTACCAGCCTGCCATGGCAACACCCGGGAGTTACTGCCCCTTTCCATGGCAATGACCCAATGAGCCAAAAGTTACTGCCGCTTCCCTAGAAATGTCTGCATGAACTGGCCTTTAATCTGCATGCAATTAAAAGCGGGTATAAATATGACTGCAAAGCTGCCCTGAGCTGCTACTGTCTGCCTACAGGACAGCCCTGCTCTACAGGAGCAGTCACAGAGCTGTAACACTGCTTCTTCAATAATGCTGTTTTCTTCTACCTCTGGCTTGCCCTTGATTTCTTCCCTGAGCAAAGCCAAGTGGGCTAAACTCCACTTAAGGACTCACCTGCCCTGCATCAGATACATTGCAAAAATCATCCATTTAAGAGCTACAAAAGCAATAAGGAATATCAGAAACAAAATTCCAGAGAGCAGAGAACCATTCATAGGTGATCTGAGGGTCTAAAGTGTTTTGGGGGCATTTGCCATTTCTAAGCAAATATTTGGGGTATGTGCTCACTCCTGGGACAAGGACTTTGGCTAATGGCTGAGATCTGGAATTGGGCCAAGCACAGGAATGCTGCTTACAGACAGAAACGAATGAAACTTTTTTTATAGACACATGGGCAGGAGTGACAAAATGGAAGATTTGAGAAGCCTCAAACACAAGCTTCCTCCTCAAGTTATTTTCTGAATTTTGAAGATAAGCCAAAACATTAGAAAAACAGAATGGAATTTCCCAGAGTCTATGAATACTTAATACTTAGGAAACAAAGACTGGTTAGGGAAAAGAGCATTGAATACCGCCATGAGAGGTGAAAGCCCTGGAGATTAATACTAACATCTACTGTCACATTTGCCAATATGGGCACAGCTGGAGGCCGAGAATCCACACTTGTCCGAAGGCTGCTTCTGAAAACTAGAGAAACTGGTGGAGTTTTGGCAGTTGTACAGTTGTACCGAAATTGGAGACTTGATAGACTTCAAACCAACAGCCACTGTATTCCTCAATAAATCTGTGATAT
Organism: Mandrillus leucophaeus; assembly: GCF_000951045.1. NCBI lineage: Eukaryota > Metazoa > Chordata > Mammalia > Primates > Cercopithecidae > Mandrillus > Mandrillus leucophaeus. The sequence goes on from NW_012101809.1 coordinate 192,112, forward strand.
TTTGAAGCTTCATGGGGTGGAAGGCTAAAGAGCTAATCCAAAACCTCTGTAAAGTGGAGTGAAAATTTCCACAGAGCCTTGGTTCTAAACAAAGGACCCCAGGCTCTCAATGAAAAGCCATGAAGTACCACTTCCTAGGAACAAGGAAAGAAAAGTAGACTAGTCTGACCAAAATTGCAAACCAGACTTGACCTAAATAAGTGCATAAACTGGACTAAGGTGTTCAGATCCCCATTCTATTTTCTTAGACTAGGAAAGGGTGAATCTTAATTTAAAAAATAAATGTTTAAAAGGAAGGAAGGAAAAAACAAAGGAAGGAAGGGTTGATGGGTAAATCACCTCTAGTGGAAGAAACCATCTTCTGAAGCCTTGACAGTTGGGGTGCTATTTTTTTAACATAATACATCTTACATGGCTGATAACCAATAAAAGCAGACCCATAGGTCATACAGATATTTGAGTTAGTAGACCAGGATTTTAAAATACTTATGACTTATATATATGAATATATATTCAAATAAAGGAAAAGACAGACAATAGAAATGAAAAGATACAAAATTTCAACAGAGAAATGGAATTTATAGAAAGAATCAAATTGACATTCTAACTCAAAATGAAACATCTGACATTAAGAACTCAATGGATGTGTGTAAAAATAGATTGACCTAACAGAAGATAGGATAGTAAACTCAAAAGAAATCAATAGAAAATAGCCAAACTGAAACACACACACACACACACACACACACACACACACACCCTAGACTGCTGGGGAGTAGGAGAGGACAAGGGAAGTGAGAAGAAAAAAAATGAAGAAAAAAAAGAGAGGGAAAACAGTGCCCAGAGACTTGTGGGACATGAGCAAAAGATCTAATATACATGTATTTAGAGTTCCAGAAAGAGAGGAGAAAGGAAACGGAACACTAGCAGTTATTTGAGGAAATATGTTGGAGCATTTTCTACAAGTGATGAAAGATCCACTGTAATTGTTTGATTCCATTTTGGAGCAGCTTTCAAGCCCTACTCCTCCATTTTACCCCCTTGACCTATATCTGGGCAAGCCAGTAAGACAGCCTGCATGCTCCCTCCTTTGGCACTGGCAAGAAGTTCAAACCACATAAGCCCTAGCCAATGTGCACTTACTCTGGCTCCACACTCTATCCATAATAAAAGCTAAAACAGTCTCTCCTCCTTGCTCCCTCAAGACATTTTTTGGGTCTGCTTTGTAACCTGCCCTGTTACCCCCAGAAAAACCTCATTATGTGAATAATAAATCTTTTTATGCTATCTTGGTGTATGTGTGGCATCATCAGTCCCAACATATGAATGAATTGTTCTGTGGAGTGTGTTGATCCTGACCTCCACAGGACAACCATAAGACAAACTGGTACTGTGAGCAAGATGTTGAGATAGTGGTCATCGCCATGGGGATCTTTCTTCACTTGTGTTTTACTTGTTTTTTTGTTTTTTGTTTTTAAGATGGAGTTTTGCTCTTGTTGCCCAGGCTGGAGTACAATGGTGCGATCTCGGCTCACTGCAACCTCCACCTCCCAGGTTCAAGCGATTCTCCTGCCTCAGCCTTCCCAAGTAGCTGGGATTACAGGCATGCACCACCATGCCTGGCTAATCTTGTATTTTTAGTAAAGATGGGGTTTCTCCTTGTTGGTCAGGCTGGTCTCAAACTCCCAAACTCAGATGATCCGCCCGCCTTGGCCTCCCAAAGTGCTGGGATTATAGGTGTGGGCCACTGCACCTGGCCTTTCTTCACTTGTTTTAGCCTGCTAACTGGCTTTGCTGATTGCTAGTAAGAATATACTTTAAGTTGCTGCCTGCTGGCAAGTGAGCTCTTTGAGCTATGCTGTTGCCTGCTGGAGAGTTTGCACTTGGAGCTGTGCTGCTTTGTGCTGTATTTACTGACTCCTGTTTGAAATTTAATAGATCTACATTGGAAGTTTCAATAGCTGGCACTTAGAAACAGGAGTATGGGAGTGGATCCCTCCTTAAAATGGCCCTGGGTCATATGTCTTGACCAGGATTTATCTGTGTGTTTCATATTAAATTGTATGTCTCAATTCCAGCATAAGCTATAACACTAGACTTACGGGAATGACTCTTACCCTGTGACTATTCACTGTGCATCTCAATCAGATGGTAGCCCCTTGTTTTATAGAACACTCAGAGAGAAGACCAATACACTGTATGATACATGGCCAATCACTCATGTGGAGGAGGAGTAGACACCAAGTGGCATGCTGAAGTCCACTCTTCTAAGAACATATGGCTCAACAATACCCTATGCCTTAAACACCTCCACTTCTGTTTCTATTGGCTAGGCCTCTGTCTCCAAAAAAGAAGATCCTGATCCTTATGATTATAGAGAAAAATGTCTATGGCACCCCCATAGCACATCCAAGGAGTTAATTCAGGCTCATATGAAACCTAGGATCCTTAAATCCTTAACAACCATACCATAGGGTATGCCCTTGACCCTGATTATATGAATTTGAGAATCTCTGAAGGAAAAAATGATAAATATGAGCATAATAGAGAAGAGACCCCTTGAATTATACCTAGTAAATACACACACACACACACACACACACACACAAATGGCTACAGTGGGAAGAAACAAAAACCTTTGATCCAAATGAGATCTGTTTTGGAAATCACTTTGGCAGTTCCTCAAAATGTTAAAGTTATCATATGTCCTAGCAATTCTACTCCTATGGATACACACAAGACAGTTAAAAACATATGTCCATTCAAAAGCTTGTACATGAATGTTCAAAGCAACATTATTCAAAACAGAAACATGGAAACAATCGGCCAAGCGTGGTGGCTCATGCCTGTAATCCCAGCACTTTGGGAGGCCAAGACAGGCAGATTACCTGAAGTCGGGAGTTCAAGATTAGCCTGGCCAGCATAGTGAAACCCTGTCTCTACTAAAAATAGAAAAATTAGCCAGGCGTGGTGGCACATGCCTGTAATCCCAGCTACTTGGGAGGCTGAGGCAGGAGAATTGCTTGAGCCCGGGAGGTGGAGGTTGCAATGAGCCGAGATCATGCCACTGCACTCTAGCCTGGCCAACAGAGCAAAACTCTGTCTCAAAAAAAAAATGGAAACAATCAAAATCCCCATCAACCAATGAAATAAGCAAACTGTGGCATATCCATACAATGGAATATTATTTGGCCATGAAAAGAAGTACTGATACATGTTACAACATAAAAGAACTTTGAAAACGTTATATGAAACTCATTAACCCTTTTTCTGTTTGCCCCAGGAATACTTGCTGGCAGCACTTGTGGCTGCAAGGGTTACCCAGAGATAACTTTGCCACAGAATATCTCGCTTTTATTATTATTTTTGAATCACTCTAGTATATCAACTTTGGAAACAAAATACATCATTCTATTTATAGCATTCTGTTTTTAGTAGTGGCATTTCCATTTACAAAATATAGTAATCCTTGATCACTGAAAATGTCAAATCCTAGAAAACATAGCATTCCTACATGTGATGTTAACATCATTCTTGAGCAATTCTTGGCCAAAGATTCATTTGATGAATCCAATTTTTCCAAAATAGGTGATTCTGATGAGTCAGATGATGCTGATGTTAGTTTGGTTTAGAAATAGCTCCAAGAACAGTTTTTGTATTTTATTTTCACATTGAGAATCAGGCCGATTGGCTTCAGCCTCAAAGAGTGTGTTTACGTAAAATTAAATGAGTGCTGGCAGAGAGTTGTACTTTTTTTTTTTCTAAACAAGAAAAAGGTTAAGTGAAAGAGGCCAGATACAAAAGACCACACATTGTATGACTCCATCTATATGAAATTTCCAAAATTAGAAAATCCATAGAAAGAGAAAGTAGATGTGTAGTTGCCAGGGGCTGGGTGTAGAAGGAACGGAGAGTAACTGTTAATAGGTATAAGTAGGATTTTTTGGGGGTGGTTGATGAAAATGCTGTGAAATTAGGTAGTCATAGTGGTTCCACAACTCTGTAAATATACTAATAACCAGTGAATTGTATACATTAAGAGGATTAGTTTTATATTATGTGGAATATATCTCAATAAAACTTTTAAAATGAGCAAAACATTTGAACAGGCACTTCACAAAAGAGTACAACTAAACAGTCAATTTGTGAAAACGTACTCAACTTCATTTGTCATCAGGGTTATGTGAAGTAAAACCATAATGAGATACTACTACACATCAACCAGATGGCTAAACTGAAAAGGATAGAAAATACTAAGTGTTCATGAAGACACAGAGCAGGGTCAGCAAACTATTATGCACCACCTACTTTTCTGAATGAAGTTTTATTGAACACAGCCATGCTCATTCATTTATGTACTATCTATGGCTTTCATTCTACAAAGACAGAACTGAGTATCTGCCACAAGTCCATATGGACTGTAAAACCTAAAGTATCTATTATCTAGCTTTTTAATATCTGGCCCACCACCCTTGAGGCAGAGCAACTGGAACTCTGATACACTGCTACTGGGGCTATAAATTGGTACAACCACTCTGGAAAACTATTTGGCAGTATCTACTGTAACTGAACATTTGCATATCTATATGTTTTGTGTATTAGTTTCCTGAGGCTGCTGTAACAAATTACCATAGCCTTCGTGGCTTAAAACAACAAAATTTATTCTCTTACAGTTTGGGAAGCCAGAAGTCTGAAACCAAAGTATCAGGTGGACAACACTCCCTCCAAAAGCTCTAGGGGGAAATTCTTTATCTCTTCCAGTTTCTGGTGGCTGCCAGCATTCTTAGTTTGTGGCTATATCACTCCGTCTTCACATTGCCTTCTGCTCCATGTGTTTCTAACCTCCTGTCAGCTCCTTAAAAGAACACTTATGACAGCTTTCAGGGCCCAACTGGAAAATCCAGAATTATGTCCTCATCTCAGAATCCTTAATTTAATTACATCTGCAAAGACCTTTTTTCCAAATAAGGTAACATTTACAGCCTCCTGGTATGAGGACATAGACATATCTTTGGGAGCCATTATCAGCATATCCATCCAACAATTCCACTCCAGGGTGTACAGAATCACTAAAATAAAACATATTGAGTTGTAACCTTGTGATTGATTAGTGTTTCCTGTGTGTATGTTATACTTCAAAGAAAAGAAAAACCTATAGTGCTCTTTGCTGATCATTAATTAATATCTGAAATTTTTCATTGTAAAGTATAAATAGTTGGATATACAGTGAATTTTAGCATAATTTTTAATTTTTAAAGATATTTTTAAAGAAAATTGTTATATCACCCCTTCAGATCTACCCAGTGGAATGTAAATATTGTAATGATTTAATACCCATCCACCATCATCCATTTTATTTTTATTTTTGAGACAGAGTCCCACTCTGTCGCCCAGGCTGGAGTGCAGTGGCGTGATCTCGACTTACAGCAACCTCTGCCTCTGGGGTTCAAGCAATTCTCCCATCTCAGCCTCCTGAGTAGCTGGAACTAAAGGCACGAGCCACCATACCCAGCTAATTTTTTGTATTTTTAGTAGAGATGGGGTTTTGCCATGTTGGCCAGGCTGGTCTCAAACTCCTGACCTCAAGTGATTCGCCTGCCTCAGCCTCCCAACGTGCTGGGATTATAGGCACGAGCCACCCATCATCCATTTTAAAAATAGAAGAACAAGATCTTCAGAAGTTCATATCATTTTTATTTCTCCTATAACATAATTTTCCATTCCACTTTTCCTAATGCATTTAATCTGAGTGTATTATACTTTTATATTTGGAGATATATCAATCATCCTATCATAATTCTCTGATACAAAAAAGTATGATAAACTTAATATTTTAACTTTTCTGACCATAAAGCTTCGAGTATTTTAAAAAGTCTTCTGATTCATATCGTCATGACAATTATTAGTATCCATTTGAGCAAAATAGCATAAACATCATATAATGTGTATAGATATTGAACATAAAAATTTTATTGGCAATGTGTAGGCATACCTCATTTTATTGTGCTTCACTTTATTGCACTTTGCAGATACTGTGATTTTTACACGCTGAAGGTTTATGGCAATCCTGCATTAATGCCATTTTTCCAACAACATGTGCTCACTTCATGTTTCTATGTCACTTTTTCGTAATTCTCGTTAATATTTCAAACTTTTTCATTATTATTATTATGTTTGTTATGGTGATCTGTAATCAGTAATCTCCGGTATCACTGTTGTAATTGTTTGGGGGTGCCATGCCCATATAAGATGACAAACTTAATAAATGTTGTGTGTGTTCTAACTGCACCTCTGACTGGCCATTCCCCCATCTCTCTTCCTCATCTCAGACCTTCTATTCCCTGAGACACGACAATATCGAAATTAGTCCTATTAATAACCCTACAACGGCCTCTAAGTGTTCAAATGAAAGGAAGAGCAATACATCTTTCACTGTGAATCAAAAGCTAGAAATAATTAAGCTTAGTGAGGAATGTATGTCAAAAGCTGAGACAGGCTGAAAACTAAGCCTCTTGTGCCAAAGTTAGCCAAGTTATCAATACAAAGAAAACATTCTTGAAGGAAATTAAAAGTGCTACTCCAGTGAACACACAAATGATAAGAAACTGAAAGAGCCTTATGGCTGATAAGGAGAAAGTTTTAGTTGTCTGGATAGAAGATCAACCCAGTCATAACATTCCCTTATACAAAAGCCTAATCCAGAGCAAAGCCCTAGATCTCTTCAATTCTATGAAGGCTGAGAGAGGTGAGGAACTTGCCCAAGAAAAGTTGGGGCTAGTAAAGTGTGGTCACGAGGTTTAAGGAAAAAAGCCATCTCCATAACATAAAATTACAAGATGAAGCAGCACATGCTGGATGTAAAAGCCTCAGCCAGTTATCCAGAAGATCAAGCTAAAATAATTGATGAAGGTGGCTACACTAATCGACAGATTTTCAATGTAGACAAAACAGCCTTCTCTTGGAAGCAGATGTCACCTAGGACTTTCATAGCTAGAGAGAAGTCAATGCCTCGCCTTGAAGCTTCAAAAGACAGGCTGACTCTCTTGCTAAGTGTTAACACAGCTGGCGACTTTAGGTTGAAGCCAGTGCTCATTTACCATTCCAAAAATCCTAGGGCCCTTAAGAATGTTAAATCTACTCTGCCTGTGTTGTATAAATAATATTCCATTTTGTTGTCATAAAACCTGGATGACAACACATCCGTTTACAGCAAAGTTTACTGAATATTTTAAGCCCATTGTTGAGAACTACTGCTCAGAAAAAATAGATTCCTTTCATAATATTACTGCTCATTGACAATGTACCTGGTTACCCAAGCTCTGATGCAGACATACAAGGAGATTAATGTTGTTTTCACACCTGCCAACACGTCATCCATTCTGTAGCCCATGGATGAAGAAATAATTTCTAATTTTCAGTTTTATTATTTAAGAAATACATTTCATAAGGCTATGACAGCAATTCCTTTGGCAGGTCTAGGCAAAGTTCTAGATGTAAACCTCATGCTGAATTGCAATCCCTAATATTGTAGGTAGGGCCAGGTGGGAGGTCACTGGATCATGGAGGTGGGTTTCTCATGAATGGCTCAGCACCATCTCTTTGGTGCTGTTCTCATGAGAGTCAGTGAATTCCCATGAGATCTGGTTGTTTAAAAGTGTGTGGCACCTCGCCCCTTCCCTTCTCGCTCCTGCTCTCACCATGTGCAACTTTTTCCCCTTCACCTTCTGCCATGATGGTAAGCTGCTCCCCAGAAGATGAGCAGATGCCAGTATCATGCTTCCTGTAAAGCCTGCAAAACTGTGCAGGCTTTAAATCTGGTAAACCTCGTTTCTTTATAAATTACTCAGCCTGAGGTATTGCTTTCTAGCAATGCAAGAGCAGACTAATACAAGATGCCATTAAGAGCATTTGTGAATCATGGGAGGACTACATATCTACTTAAACAGGAATTTAGAAACTGATTTCAATGCTCATGGATGACTTTGAGGGGTTCCAAAATTCAGTGGAGATTCCCATCACCGCATATGTGGTGCGAATAGCAAGAGAACTGGAATTAGAAGTGAAGCCTGAAGATGTGAGAGAACTGCTGCAATCTCAGAATAAAATTTGAATGAATAAAGAGTTGCTTCTAATGGATAAGCAAAGAAAGCTATTTCTTGAGATGAAATCTACTCCTGGTAAAGATGCTGTGAATATTATTGAAATAAAAACAACAGATTTAGAATATTCCATAAACTTAGTTATAAAGCAGCAGCAGGGTTTGAAAGGATTGACTCCAATTTTTCTTTTTTTTTTTTTCTTTTTTTAGATGAAGTCTCACTCTGTCACCAGGCCGGAGTACACTGGTGCAATTTCAGCTCACTGCAACTTCCATCTCCTGGATTCAAGTGATTCTCCTGCCTCAGCCTCCTGAGTAGCTGGGACTACAGGTGAGCGCCACCATGCCCAGCTAATTTTTTTATTTTTAGTAGAGACAGGGTTTCACCATTTTGGCCAGGATGGTCTCAATCTCTTGACCTCATAATCTGCCCGCCTTGGCCTCCCAAAGTGCTGAGATTACAGGCATGAGTCACCACGCCCAGCCGACTGACTCCAATTCTTAAAGGCATTCTACTGTAGGTAAGATGCTATCAGATAGCATCACATGCTACAGAGAAATCTTTGTAAGTCAATAGAAGTAAACTTTATTGTTACCTTATTTTAAGAAATGTTCACAGTCACCCCAACCTTCAGCAGCCACCACCCTGTCAGTCAGCAACTACCAACATCAAGGCAAGACTCTCAACCAGCAAAAAGATTATGACCTGCTGAAGGCTCAGATGAGCTTTAGCATTTTTCCGCAATAAAGTTTTTGGTTTTGGTTTTTTGAGACAAGGTTTGTCTCTACAGCCCAGGCTGGAATGCAGTGGCACCATCTCAGGTCACTGCAATCTCCACCTCCTGACCTCAAGCCATCCTCCCACCTCAGCCTCCCAAGTAGTTGGGACTATAGATGCAGGCCACCACACCCAGCTAATTTTTGTATTTTTTGTAGAGACAGGATTTCGCCATATTGCCCAGGCTGGTCTCAAACTCGTGAGCCCAAGCGATCCTCCCACCTTAGCCTCCCAAAGTGCTGGGATTCCAGGCATAAGACACTGCGCCCGGGCTAAATATTTTTAAATTAAGGTATGCACACTGTTTTTTTAGACACAATGCTATTGCACACTTAATAGACTACAATATAGTGTAAACATAACTTTCATATGCACTGGGAAACCAAAAACTTTTGACTTACTGCAATGTGTTAGTCTGGAACAAAACCCACGGTATCTCCGAGGTTTGCCTGTATCTCTTAATGAGATTAATGTGGATTTTATTTTATAAATCTATGCACTTATAATAGTATTAGTCAATGTACAAAATCAATCATTTTTTATTTTATTTTTAAATATAAGCTCTGAGAAAGCTTGCTTACATAAATAAGTAGATAGGAAAAGTGACCATTTCCTTAATGACAATGTCACAAAATTATTTGATCTCCTCAGAGTTATATGCCAAACATCCCATGGTGATTTATGATTTAAAATTATGTTTAAGTATCTATTGGTTAATACCTACATTAGGTCTTTCTTCAATTTTGTTGAAAGAAAGAAACCACTTAAACTGAAAAAGATTTGTTACTCCAAGATTTGAGTCAATCACTTCAGAACCAGCATCAATTTTCCTTCCATGCACCTTAGCAAGAGTAGGAATGGATGAGAATAATACAAAGAACGCTAATTATATTTAAATATAGTTATCAAGATATTTTTAAAACTAGGGACATAGTATTAAACACGCTTTAATGTTAATGCACTACGTAAAAGATCAGGCAGCAGGTCAAATACCTCATAATTTCACAGCCGTGAGCAAAAATATTTCTACATGCCACAAGGTGCGTGACATTTCCGTGATTTCCATGGTGATGAGGGTACAGGTACTGTTAACACTCCAGTGATTTCTACTGGTGACAGTCACAGGTACCGCTAATATTACTGTGCTTTGTGATTGTTTTCATAATTGAAGAAGATGCTAACACTTACTCAGACATTAGACAAAACAAAGATGTTCTTTTCTTTCCACCCTCGTTCACAGACGACCAGAATTTCAGGGTTAAGAACTCCTAGTTGAACAATGTCAGGAAGAAGGGAGTGATGGGGAAGAGAAGCAGTCAGGGGAGAGGTGAAAAGCGAAGCGAGGAAAGGAGGAGACGGACAGGTAGAAGGGAGGGAATGAAGACAGGCAAGAAGGAAATCTATCTCAATCTCTGGGCTCGGGCTACACAAAAAGCTTGCAGATTCACAGCCAGGGCTGTGGTTATTTCTATGGTGATTTTATAGTAACATCTTGTAACAACTAGGTTCTTCAGTTGAATTCTACCCACTAATCTCTTCCTCAGTTCCATAAATAGGGTCAACCGGTTGCAGAACTGCAAGTCCCAATACAACCAGGATTTTCAGCCGTCTTCCCCAAACGGCATCCTCACAGCCACGCCCCAAATCTTGTGCCCTTAATTAACAGGGAGTCCATATTTTCTTGGGATAGTCCCTCCCCATTAGTCCCTCTAGGAGTCCTCAAAGAAGGGGGTACTCACCTCTCTTTTCGGCCGCCACCTGCTGCTCTCGGACGCTCAGCTCCAAGTCCCACATCTCCAGATCCCTCAGCTCCAGGTTCCTCAGCTCCAGGTTCCTCAGCCCTGGGTCCCTCAGCCCACTGTCAGGTGCCAGTGGTTCCGCGCTGTGGTCAGCCTCCTGTGTCCACCCACCCGGGGGCGCTGAAAAAAAATCCTCTCTGGCCCCTCTTGTTTGGAAGTAGAGCCTTCTCGCCCCTCTGACATCAGTCATCGGTTTTCTTGGACCCTCCGCGGT
>NW_012101809.1:203577-235096 GCF_000951045.1 Mandrillus leucophaeus
GGCGGCTGTTCTGAGACGGAGTATTCCTCTGCCGCCCAGGTTGGAGTGCAGTGGCGCCATCTCCGCTCACTGCAACCTCCGCCTCCGGGGTTCAAGCGATTCTCCTGCTTCAACCTCCCCAATCGCTGGGATTACAGGTGCCGACCACCACGCATGGCTAATTTTTCTATTTTTAGAAGAGACAAGGTTTCACCATGTTGGCCAGGCTGGTCTCGAACTCCTGACCTCAGGTGATCCGCCCGCCTCCGCCTTCCAAAGTGCTGAGATTACAGGCTTGAGCCACCTCGCCTGGACACCTAGTGTGTGCTTTCTAAAAACTCCCAGAGTGGGAGAACCCCCTACTATGGATTTTTAAATCTTGTTTGTTTATACAAACAATATATTCCCAGCTCTTACTGTGTGGTAGATACTGGAAATATAATGATACATGTCCATGGAATCATCATATGTATCACTTATTGGCAAGAATTTGACAGAATCCAAATTCTTGCCAATAAATAAAACTGGCTCTTACTGGCCAGTTTACTTACCATTAAATAAAAATAAGCTATTATCCATTAATTATAAATGCCAGGAGAAGAACAAGAATCTGTGGGAATATGGGAGTGTTCCTGACATTTATAATTAAATTATAAAATAATTATATTATTTTATATTTTTTTACATATAATTATTTTATAATGGATATAATAATTATATCATAAATGCCAGGAGAACAAGAAGAATCTTTGGCAACATGGGGATGCTTTTGACCCATACTTGGGGAATCATGAAAAGCTTAGAGAAACTTCAAAGCTGAGACCTAAAACATAAATAAGGAGGAGTTTTCTGAGCCAAGGAAAGTGGACAGAGAAAATTCCAGGCAAAAGCCACAGCGTGTAGCAAGAGAAGATAAGAGAAAGCGTGGCTCATTGGAGAAACTGAAACAAACTCAATATGGCTGAATGGTGGCCGTGCAGGGAGTAGTTATGACTGTTGGTTCTGGAGGTAGCCTGTCTGGGTTCAAATCCCACTTGCCACTATTGAGAAGCAGGAAGGGAGGGATAGAGGAGATAGAAGAGAGATTTTTTAAAGGATACAAAATGACAGCTAGATAGGAGAAATAAGTTATTGTGTTCTATACCACTGTAGGATGACTATAGTTAACAATAATATATAGTTTCAAATAGCTAGAAGGAGGATATTGAATGTTCCCAACACAAAGAAATGATAAATGTTTGAGATTATAGATATGCTAATTACCCTGATCTGATCACCATACAGTATATGTATCAAAACATCACTATGTACCTCATGAATATATACAATTATTATTTGTCAATTTAAAAAATCAAATTAATAAAATTAAATATCTTTAAAAGATTGGAAAAGGCAGCTTGTGAAGGACTTGGGTAAGCCATATTAAGGGGTTTATAATGTATCCTAAGAACAATAGAGCACCACTGGAAGGTTTTAAGCAGGGGATTAACATAATTAGATTTATATTGTATAAAGATTACTCTCTGCATTGTAAAGAATGGAGGAGAGAAACAAAACAAGACTGGAGTCAGGAAAAATAGACTTGAAGAAGCCAAGGCCAGCATGAGTGAACCAATGAAACCCCTCATAGATATGTTTTCATTCCTGCTAATAAAACAGTGAAGGCTGTTAATGTTAACATTCACCTACATGAATAATAGCAGTGTGTCCAAATAATTTCAATGTATCATTCCTCACTTGCCAAAAACTTATCAGTTTTGACAAGATGATTGGAAATTTGTTTTGCTTCATTGCAGATAATCTGCAAACTAAGAAGATGTTGTCCCTATTGGCTCCTCCATCCAAATATGTCTTTCTGATTTTGTAACACAGGATTGTCTTTGACTCCCATTATCCTTGATCCCACAAGTTCACAGAGACAGAGTCACATGTATACTCAGTACAGAAAGGCCTTCAACACACTTTAGTCTATTATGCCTAGCTGAAGAGGTATTTCTTAATCCTTTAACCAGAATACAGGGTTATAGGTCTTGTTTCAGCCCATGATGCATAAGTTCATGACAAGGCACATGCCCTCAACTCTTCTTACACCAACCCAACTCCCTGCCTCTTAATAGACCAGAAAACAAATCCTTGCTTTACTTCGTCTTAGCTTTCTTTGCCTCTCCCAAGACTGTATCACAAAAAGTTCAAATCTGGTTCTTCTGTATGTTTTCTCTCCTGTTTTTTTTTTTTTTTTTCCCTTTTCCTCTACCTAAACTGTCTCTTTTCCTCATTATCCCCAAAAGAAATGACTTAAGATCACACATTCTCAAATAGGGAGGCAAATTCTTATTTACCAGAATTTCTCGTAGGAAAAAAGATAATAGTCCATAATATCCAAGTAATTAATTCATTGCCTGTTCTGTAGACCCTGGGCAAGTCATACTGCTGAGATGCAAATCCCAGCTCAACCACTTACTTGCTGTGTGACCTTAGGCAAGTTATACTTAGTTGCTTTTCACTTCACTTTCCCTATCTATAAGCTAGAGATAATGGTCCTATCTCATAGGGTTACTCTGAGGGTTAAGTGAGTTGATATATGTAAAATACTGAACAGAGTCAGGAATATTCTAAGAACTCAGTCAGTGCTGGCTATTACTGTATGCTGGGCACTGGGAATATAACAATGAGTGAGATAGGAAAGATTCTTGCTCTCCTGGACTTTATATCCTAAGGAGGGGGAAGAAAATAAACAATCAAGTAAATAAAGATAACTGCAGAGTATGATAATCTTATAAAGAGAATAATGGAGTGAGCACGGAGGCTTTAGGTTAGATGGTCATGGACAGAGGAAAGATGAGATGGAATCAACAATGCAAGGAGCTGGAGAAATAAGCAACAAATTCGAAGACCATAAGAACCATCAAAAGGATGGAAAGAGCTTGGAGAGTTCTCAAAACAAGAGGCCAGTGTGGCTGATGATTGGTGAGCTCAGGGGAGAGTGGCGGTAAGCTAAAGTCAACATTTACATGAAGGCCACATTCAGCAGAACTATGTGTATCCTGTTAAGAGGCTGGATTTATTTTCAATGTCATGAGAAGACACTGAAGGGTATTAAGCAGGTAAATAATATTATCAGGTCTATGTTTTAAGAAGACCCTTTCTAGATCTCTGTGAAATGCATTGCCCCAGGCAACCTGCTCAGCTAACAAAATTTTAGCACTGTCCAGGAACTTAAAGTTCATGAAAATTCATCTCCAAAGTCCCTCCTATTCTAATAATCAGTGGTTCAATGCTGAAGTTGAAGAGACCTTTGATTTCTCAGCAACACAATCTAAGTACAGAGCTGTATTATTTCTTTTTCTGTTTGTGCGATTGGTTTTAAATGGTTGAGTCATGTCAAATAAATGCCTTTAATTGTTCTTGTTTCTTGCCTCCAAATTCCCAAATGCCAATCAACAATTTTCTCCTAATGAAGTGTCCAAAACTAAAAACAGCATCCCAGGTGCTATCTCACTAGGGCCAAACAGAAAGAGCTATTATCTCCCTGCTTTATGACAAGAGACCAGTGTCATATTTTTCTCACAATATTATACAGCAGACATGTATCTAATTTGCCGTTTAGCATCACCCTAGGGCCTCTTACAGCTATTACTATTTTCCAGGTGTTGCCCGCCTCATGAAAAAATTTCTTTCCAATTATTTTTCCCCAGATGCTTCTGCTTGAAATTTTTCCAAGTTGAGTGTCATTCCCTCTGCCATATTGTTAATGTTTTATATAATTTATTTGGCTTTCCTGGTGTTTGCAACATGTCTTCTCTTAGGGTCATCTGAAAATTTCATTAACATGTTTGTGAACAGGATGTAGCTAGAAGGGAAGTGCTGAGGGACTCATCTTCTGTTCCTTTATTAGTTAGGTATTGGTTCTAGAAATGGAGAAGGAGCCCATTCGTCAAAAGTAGAATTTGTCTCTACTCTTTTCTTACACACACACACACACACACACACACACACACTCCTTGATGTGAACAAAACCTCTGTATCAGCGATCCCTAACATGGTGATCACAGACACGATAGCACACTGGGGTTCCCATGTACCCCTGTGATTGTATTCACAATAAATTCATGTTGTTGTATCCTTGAGTAGATATGCAGTTTTCTAGGGAAAAGGCCAATAGCTCTCATTAGAATCTCATGGAGGGCCAGGTGTGGTGGCTCATGCCTGTAATCCCAGAAATTTGGGAGGCTGAGGCAGGTGGATCACTTGAGGTCAGGAGTTCAAGATCAGCCTGGTCAACATGGTGAAACCCCATCGCTACTAAAAATACAAAAAATTAGCTGGGCATGGTGGCACACACCTGTAATTCCAGCTACTCAGGAGGCTGAGGCAGGAGAATCACTTAAACTCAGAAGGCGGAGGTTGCAGTGAGCCAACATGGCGCCATTGCACCCCAGCCTGGATGACAGAGTGAGACTCTGTCTCACACACACAAAAAAGAATCTCATGGGAGTGTGTAAACTGCAAAAAGGTTAAGAACCATTGTTTTATATCATTGTTTCTCAAAGACTGAGCCAACAGTCAGCTCAATTGGAATCACATGGGATGCTTAGTAAAATGCAGATTCTTGGGTCCTATTCTAGACATACATAATGGAAATGGAGATAGGAATGTCAATTATTTTTGACTGGGATAAGTATGTTAATTGTACAAAATTTAAAAGGCCAAAAAAGTCTCCTATCCCTGTGTCCTAGCTACCAGTTTCTTTTCAGAGAGGCAACCACTGTTACCGGTTTTCTGTGTATTTTTTTAGAACCTGAAAGAAACAAAAGAACAAAGAAAACAACAACAGCCACCACCACAAACTCCCCACGTGATTTCTATGACGTTTATGACAGTAAAATTTGAGAACCATTGCTCTGTAAAGAAAAAGAATGAATGTTTAACTGCGCTAAAGACTGTCTCAATCAGACCTTTTCCCCTACCCATTTAAGAGCCCAATTATCCTGACAAACAACACTCAAAGCCAATTACATATATACAACTTTCCATTCTTTCATCTCCTCTCAGTAAAGAAAGCGTCTTCAATCTTTTTTCTGTTTGGTTAGAGTTTATCACCTCTGCTTCTGGCTGTCTGTTGACCTAGTCTGATAGGTCACCTGATTCGGTGTTGAATAAACTGGTAGCCAAAGTGGAATTGACCTTCTGACTGCCCAAATGCTGGGGATTACTCTTTCCCTCCAGAAAAACTTCTTAGCCTTTTTGGTAAAACAAAAAACCTCCCTAGCCTAGGCAGCTTCTCTTACTAACTGATAGAAACAGCATATCTCAGAAATGCTGTACACAAAATTAATCATTTATTGTGGGCATTAACAAGTCTAGATTGTCTTGTACCTGCTCTACTGGCAGGTGTAGAAGCAGCCGGCTCTGTGCTGTGGAATGGAAGCTGTATCTCTCAGCTTCTGCCTGAGTTGGGTCCAGAGATTTAAGCACAGTAAAGCATAGGTTCATGTTTCCATATGTGAAGCTCTGTTGAATGTGGAATGTCCTATGAAAGAGAACAGATGTACTTTAAATGCCAATTCAAAACTTTAGCTCCCAATTTCACACCTGAAAGTCTAACAAATATATGAAGAGAGGCACAAGGTTGCTAGGAATCAGGGACATTTAAATTGAAAGAATGAGATAACACTTCATGCCCATCAGCTTAGCCAAATTGGAAAGTGAACAAAACCAAATGCAGGCTATGAAGTAGGAAAACAGAAAACCTTAGGCGCTGCTGGTGGAGAGGCAATTCTGAGTGAATGCATACACTGTGGCCCAACAGTCCCATGGCAGCTACATCCTAAAGGAATTGCCTCACAGATCCAGTAGGACCATGGTCAAAGATTTCCCTGTGGCTCTGTTTGTAGTAGTGGGAAGTAACCTAAGTGTCCATCTCCAAAGGAATGGATAAAAATAACATTCTGGCTACCCACTATGGAACACCATGCAGCATTTAGAACACCAAACCAGGTGTATGTTCAGCAACATGAACAGATTTTACACAAAGAGTGTTGTGTGAAAATGTAATAAACAGCACAAGTTCTATAGTAATTTTATGAAAATTTAAAACACATTTATAGGCAGAAAGTAGATTAGTGGTTGCTAGAGGCTTGGGGCAGGGATTGGAGAGAAACTGAACGGGTACAGGATTTATTTTAGGTGTGATGAAAATGTTCTGGAATTAGATCAATGGTGATTGTTGAACAAGTTTGTAAATATTCTTTAAAAATTAAATCACTGAATTTTACACTTTAAAGGGTCAATTTGGCTGAGTGCAGTGGTGCAGACCTGTAATCCCAGAATTTTGGAAGGCCAAGGTGGAAGAATCACTTGAGCCCAGGGGTTTGAAACCAGCCTAGGCAACATGGAGAGACTCCATCTCTACAAAAGTTTTTTTTGATTTTAACAGAATTAGCTGGACATGGTGGTGTGCACCTGTAGTCCCAGCTACTGGAGAGGATCACTTGAGGCCAGGAGGTCAAGAGGGCAGTGAGCTATGATCATGCCACTGCACTACAGGCAAGGTGACAGAACAAGACAAAACATAAAATAAAAGAGTGAATTTTATGGTATGTAAATTGTATCTCAATAAAGGAAAAACACAAACCAATACTAAGTATTCTACAAGGATACATACATTCTTAAGGATATATCAATCAATATTGGAGTGGCTATCTGAAAGGGGAAGGGATGAGATTGGGGATTAGAATGGGGTAAGAGAGGCTTTTTATAGCTGATGATGCTAGTGTACCATCAATTATCAACTGAGGAAGATGATTAACTCAATTCTCTGTGCCTGTGATAAAACTAACAAACATACACCACCACCAACAACAACTGAGGGTGGGAGGAGGGAAGGAAAAAGGAAAAGCAAGTTTATAGTTTTAGTGAGGGAAAATGTGCTATAATGAGGAATAAAAAAAAAGTTTAGAGTCTACAGTGGTAAGAACATTGTAAGTGCAACTGGCCAGGCGCAGTGGCTCACACCTGTAATCCCAGCACTTTGGGAGGCTGAAGCAGGCGGATCACTTGAGGACAGGAGTTCGAGACCAGCCTGACCAACATGGGGGAAGCCCGTCTCTACTAAAAGTACAAAAAAAAAAAAAAAATTTAGCCAGGCAAGGTGGTGCATGCCTTTAATCCCAGCTACTTGGGAGGCTGAGGTACAAGAATTGCTGGAACCTGGGAGGCGGAGGTTGCAGTGAGCCGAGATCGCCCCACCATACTCCAGCCCAGGCAACAGGGCAAGACTCTCTCAAAAAAAAAAAAAAAAAAGTGAGTGCAACTATGTAAAACGATGTATGTAAACAAACAAAAGTACAACAGATTGCTATAATGTAGTGTTGTGTAAAATAGTGTGGTGTATTGGCAGTGCCTTGGCCATCCATTGTATAATCTTGGACACCAGTGTACTTAATTTCTCTGTAGCTCAGCCTCCTCATGTAAAATGGAAATTATAATAATAATACCTACTTCCAAAGGTTCTTATGAGAATTAAATGAGTTAATTTATGCATGATATATAGTGAGCCTTCTGTAAAGGTTACCTGGTATTATTGTTTTCCTAACTTTTGGAACTGTAGACCTTGGACTCAAACTATGTGTCTCATTGAGCTCCACTAGCCATTAATCATGTGACTTTCACAAAGTCACCCAGTCTGAACCTCAATTTTCTCATCTATTGTGAGAAATAAAAGGGATAATGTTCTTGGCACATGGCAAACACTCAATGAATGCTAACGGGCCGGGCATGGTGGCTAATGCCTGTAACCTAGAACTTTGGGAGGCCAAGGTGGGCAGATCATATGAGGTCAGGAGTTCGAGACCAGCCTGGCCAACATGGCAAAACCTCGTCTCTCTCTACTAAAAATACAAAAATTAGCCAGGAGTGGTGGCGTGCTTCTGTAATCCCAGCTACTCAGGAAGCTGAGGCACAAAAATCGCTTGAACCCAGAGGCAAAGGTTGCAGTGAGCAGAGATCACGCCACTGCATTCCAGCTTGGGCAACAAAATGAGACCCTGCCTCAAAAAAAAAAAAAAAAGCTAACAGATTATATTATTAGGAATATTACTAATATGCTGTCATAGTTTTAAAGTACAAAAAAGGAATAGAAGATACAAAATTTAATAATTTTATGTTCTTCCTATGTATAAATTCTTCCATTTTTATAACATCTAATTTTTGTGGATAGAGTTCTCAGACCCTCTTCTCTAGATGATGAGTCCCATACACCCTCAGGGCACTTTGAACAGCTCCTTCATGGGAGTAATTAATTAATTAGGCAGGTAGGCAATTTCTGGTTTATGTCTGTCTTCCTCAGGAGAATCTAAGCTCCAAGATGACAAAGATGGTGTCGGCTATGCCCAATATCTAGCACAAGGCCTGGCACTTTGTTGATTAACAAATATTTATGGAATGGATGAACAAGAAATGAAATAAACAAAAGCATTTTAACATGTACATTCTGAAATAACATAGTCATGATATTAAAAGTAAGTATTATTTCCTCCGTCTCTCCAAGAAGAGAGGAAGTGCCCATCTTGTAAGCTAAGAAGACAGTAACCATTCAGATTCTGGGGAGCTATTTTTGGCAGCTCTTCCTTAGGAGAATCACACTGCCTGAACCTGTCCCCAGGAATCCCTTCAGTTACAGCAGAGCTCTGGAAACCCAGTACTTTTCCAGAACCTCCTGTTCAGTAAAAGGAAAAGTACTCAGTCTCTCTAGATTATGTTCACACAGTGTATGTTAGCCCTTACTCTCTGACTCATGAAAGGGTAGGGAGCTTAAAACTGTCTTTCACTTCACAAATGAGGAAATGAGCCCAGAAAAGTGGATTGATTTTCCAAGCCTAACACTTGTTAATAATAGAGCTGGTGCAATTGGGAATAGGCTCATTCTTACATTTCTCTCTCTTTCTCAATATATCTGTAATACACATATATTTGATTTATTTAAATTACATTTATGAAAGATTTTTTATTACATTGGGGGAAAAGCCCTTGATGTGTTAAGCAACAGGAGCTGACTAGATTATATATATAATACCTATTCAATTATAAAATATATAATTATATGGAGAGCACATATGTGTATGTGTGTATGTATTTCTCAATTACTTATCTATGTAGAAAATGTGAAAAGGAGTATAAAAAGTGTTAACAGTGTTTACCTCTGGTTGGTGGGTCATAGTGTATTTTTATTTATGTTTTTCTGCATTAAAACTTTTGTTAATAAGCATGTAATATTTAATAACCAGAAATTTCAGTTTTTTAATTCCTGCTCTAATCGTTTTTAAACATTTTATTTCAGTCAGCTCTACCAGGTAAAGGGAGCATCAACCTAGGCTCCAAAGAAGTTCTACCAGTCATTTAACCTGATCTGTAAAATGGGTATAATTATAGCTACTTCCCAGAGCTCTTGTGTATTGGAATAATAAATAAGAAATTCCTTCATAACTCTAAAGCTTGTTAAAGATGTTAAGTGGTATTGTAATGATGATAATGTTCTGTGGCCTAAAAGAGGTGGGAAAACCCTTAGGATAGCAGGTATCTTTGTGCTAAGAAGTTTAGGTTGGGAAGGGAAAGAAGTCTAAGTGTCAGGAGAGAAGTAAGAGCTTTTTTGCTCTTAAGAAAATCAGCTGGGTAGGTGGCTCACGCCTGTAATCCCAGTACCTTGGGAGGCCAAGGCGGGTGGATCACCTGAGGTCAGGAGTTCAAGATCAGCCTGGCCAACATGGTGAAACCCCATCTCTACTAAAAACACAAACATTTGCCAGGCATGGTGGCACACACCTGTAATCCCAGCTACTTGGGAGGCTGAGACAGGAGGATCGTTTGAACCCAGGAGGCGGAGGTTGCAGTGAGCCAAGATCGCACCACTGTACTCCAGCCTGGGTGACAGAGCATGACTCTGTCTCAAGGAAAAAAAAAAGAAAGTAAAACAATCATATGGTTGACCCCAGTTCTCTCCTTCCCCTATACTTCCAATAAATCCCTCAATGTTCCCTCTTAAGATTAAACCTCCCTTCTGTCTCTTAAGTAGCCCATGCAAGAAGCAGCTTATAGTGGACAGGATCTAGTGTATTTTGAGACAATGGCATGTCACAAATGCCATGGAAAATGAGATTTCACACATAGGGATGATTTTTTACACTAAACAGAGGTGCCAAGGGTCGTATGTAAAATAACTCTTCCTTTTTAATTTATTAATTATTTTTAGAGACAAGGTTTCATGTTGTTGCCCAGGCTGGAGTGCAGTGATGCTATCATAGATCAATGCAGTTTCGAATTCCTGGGCTCAAGTGATCCCCTTGCTGCAGCCTCCCAAGTAGATGAAACTACAGGCATGTGTCACCATGCCTGGCTAAGTTTTTTAATTTTTAATTTTTTAGAGACTGGGTCTCCCTTCATTGTTCCATATGGTCTCTAACTCCTGGCCTCAAGAGATCCTCCCACTTCAGCCTACCAAGTAGCTGGGATTACTATATTTTAAAATGTAATACAGACTTATGATAAATTTACCCAAGAGAAATAAAAATTTATGTTCTCACAAAAACCATCACACAAATGTTTATAGCCACCTTATTAATAATTGCTAAAAACTGGAAATAACTCAAATATTCCTTATTGAATGGATAAACAAACTGTCATACATCCATATAATGGAATGCTACTCAGCCATACAAAAGGATGAACTACTGAAAATCACAACAACAGATGAATCATAAATGCATTATGCTAACTTAGTAAAGGAATGGAGACTCAAAAAGGCTACAGACTGTATTCTCCATTTATATGATATTCCAGAAAAGAAAACTATAGGGGAGAACTGATCAGTAGTTCCCAGAAGATAAGACAGAGGGAGGGGTTGACTACAACAGGACAGTAAGAGAATTGGCAGGGTGGGGGGGTGGTGATGGGATTACTTTTTATTGTGATGGTTACATGTATATGCATTTGTCAAAAGTCATAGAACAGTACACCAAAAAGTGAATTTTACTATATAAAGTTTAAAAATAAATGTATAAAAATAATATAGTCCCAGGGTAAATTCAAACAATACAAGGAATTTAATAAGAAACTCTCCCTCCTAGGTCTTTGTGATAATAGATCTATATTTTGGTTGCAGTGATGGTCACATACATCCATACATGTGACAAAATGATAGTGAACTATACACGCACACATTACACCAATATCAACTTCCTGCTTTTGATATTGTACTATCATTAAGATGTAACCGACCAGGCGCTGTGGCTCACACCTGTAATCCCAACACTTTGGGAGGCCGAGGCAGGCAGATCATCTTAGGTCAGGAGTTTGAGACCCACCTGGCCAATGTGGTGAAATCCCATCTCTACAAAAAAAAAAAAAAAAAAAATACAAAAATTAGCCAGGCATGGTGGCAAGCGCCTGTAATCCCAGCTACTGGAGGCTGAGGTAGGAGAATCGCTTGAACCTGGAAGGTGGAGGTTGCAGTGAGCCGAGATCCCGCCACTGCACTTCAGCCTGGGCAACAAAAGTGAAACTTCGTCTCAAAATAAATAAATAAATAAAATAAAATAAAATAAAAGATGTAACCGGTGGGTCGTGGTGGCTCATGCCTGTAATCCCAACACTCTGGGAGGCCAAGGCAGATGGATCATCTGAAGTCAGGGGTTCGAGACCAGCTTGGCCAACACGGTGAGACCCCATCTCTACTAAAAATACAAAAATTAGCTGGGCATGGTGGCGCACGCCTGTAATCCCAGCTACTCAGGAGGCTGAGATAGGAGAATCGCTTGAACCCGGGAGGTGGAGGTTGCAGTGAGCCAAGATTGTGCCACTGCACTCCACCCTGGGTAACAGAGCAAGACTCCGTCTCAAAATAAATAAATAAATCTCATATAAATGTGTGTGTACAAATTTATACATAAATAATTTTAACACAAATGGTAGCATATTATACTTGCTGTTCTGCATCTTACTTTGTTTCTACAATTACTTCAGAGATTTTTTTCCACATCACATATACAATAGATCCACCTCATTATTTTTTCTTGCCATATAGTATTCCATTGCACAGTGGTTTCATTTATTTCAACAGTTTCATATTGATGGACATTCGGATCTTAACTAAGAATTGAACTTAAATAATTCAGAAATTTTTACAATAATGAAAGGTCGGCTGGAGTTGAGGCTAAAAGTTTTCACATATTCAAGACTTGACTCCAGAATATTCTTTTGACCAGAAGGGGGAATGCAAGTGGCAGGAGAAGCAAAAAGCTGGGAAATTTCCCGGGCCAATGGGGAAGCAGTGGAGCCGTCAGGGAATTACTGCCGGGTAGGAGTTCGCAGAGGGGCACCTTACTTTTGGAGTAGGAGGCCGTCTTGCAAGCCGAGACTTTTCAGGCTGCAGCCCAGATATACCGAAGTGTGTATCGGCTACGCACAGTGTAGTGATGCCTGGCCACCTCCAGCCTCCCGCGGGGACCCCCTGCCCAGGCGGAGTCTGAATGCCCACCGCCACCAGCCCACGCGCGCAGTGGGCGTACACGTGGTGACCTGCCTGCGGCTGGGTTCCCGGCTCCGGCTCCTCCTCCCTCCAGCTCTCGCTCGGCTTTCTGCAGTATCACGTGCAGCAGCGCTGGTTGCAGGATGGCGGCGGCCGCGGCGGCGGCAGCAGCGGTGGGTGTCAGGCTCCGGGACTGCTGCAGCCGAGGCGCTGTGCTTCTGCTCTTCTTTTCCCTGTCTCCTCGGCCCCCGGCCGCCGCCGCCTGGCTGCTGGGCCTGCGGCCAGAGGACACTGCTGGAGGCCGCGTGTCCCTGGAAGGGGGCACCCTGCGCGCCGCCGAAGGCACCAGCTTCCTCTTGCGTGTCTATTTCCAGCCAGGACCGCCGGCGACCGCCGCACCGGTGCCCTCACCGACCCTCTCCTCGGGGGAAAATGGCACCGGCGACTGGGCTCCGCGGCTCGTGTTCATCGAGGAGCCCCCGGGCGGTAGCAGCGTGGCCCCTAGCGCGGTCCCCACGCGCCCCCCGGGACCGCAGCGCTGCCGGGAGCAGAGCGACTGGGCATCGGACGTGGAAGTCCTGGGGCCCTTGCGTCCCGGGGGCGTGGCAGGCTCGGCCCTGGTCCAGGTGCGAGTGCGGGAGCTGCGCAAGGGCGAGGCGGAGCGGGGCGGCGCGGGCGGTGGCGGGAAGCTCTTTTCGCTCTGCGCCTGGGATGGGCGCGCGTGGCACCACCACGGTGCCGCCGGCGGCTTCCTGCTGCGCGTCCGCCCGCGGTTGTACGGCCCAGGCGGGGACCTGCTGCCCCCTGCGTGGCTGCGGGCGCTCGGGGCGCTCCTGCTGCTAGCCTTGTCGGCCCTGTTCAGCGGCCTGCGCCTGAGCCTGCTGTCGCTGGACCCGGTGGAGTTACGGGTGCTGCGGAACAGCGGCTCGGCCGCCGAGCAGGAGCAGGCGCGCCGCGTGCAGGCCGTTCGCGGCAGGGGGACCCATCTGCTCTGCACCCTGCTCCTGGGCCAAGCCGGAGCCAACGCGGCCCTGGCTGGCTGGCTGTACGCCTCGCTGCCGCCGGGCGTCGGGGGCACCGGGGAAGACTACAGCGAAGAGGGGATCCACTTCCCTTGGCTGCCGGCGCTCGTGTGCACTGGCGCGGTATTCCTGGGCGCCGAAATCTGCCCCTACTCAGTGTGTTCGCGGCATGGGCTGGCCATCGCCTCGCACAGCGTGTGCCTGACCCGGCTTCTGATGGCAGCCGCCTTTCCCGTGTGCTACCCGCTGGGCCGCCTGCTGGACTGGGCGCTGCGCCAGGAGATAAGCACCTTCTACACGCGGGAGAAGCTGCTGGAGACGTTGCGGGCCGCAGACCCCTACAGCGACCTGGTGAAGGAGGAGCTCAACATCATACAGGGTGCCCTGGAGCTGCGCACCAAAGTGGTGGAGGAGGTGCTGACCCCCCTGGGAGACTGCTTCATGCTGCGCTCAGACGCGGTGCTCGATTTCGCCACTGTCTCCGAGATCCTGCGCAGCGGCTACACTCGCATCCCAGTGTATGAGGGCGACCAGCGGCACAACATTGTGGACATTTTATTTGTCAAGGACTTGGCCTTCGTGGACCCCGACGACTGCACCCCGCTCCTCACTGTCACCCGCTTCTACAACCGGCCCCTGCATTGTGTTTTCAATGACACCCGACTGGACACGGTACTGGAGGAGTTTAAGAAGGGTGAGCAGGAGTCTATCTTCTCCCCCAACTCCTATCCCCTTCAAAGGTTTTATCCTTTCCTAACCACGTGAGGCTCTAGGTACCCAAAGCACTTTCTCTCCTATGGTACCAAAAACCCAAGGAAGACTCTACCTCTTGGCTCCCTGGCTATTTTCATCTCACTTCTACCTCACTTCTTGCTCCTGATTGAGCCCCAGGCCTCTTACCCTCTACTTAACTCACAAGATGCAACATATTCCTTATTTATTCCATTTCACCAGTGTTTTTCCAACGCCTACCAAATGTCAGATACTGTGTAGGTCGGAGATAGCCCTTGAAGGTCATTGCATAGCTCCCCACCTATTACAGGAGGCACCTCTACAGGTTCCCATACAAGCAGCCTTTGCTTTAAACTCCCAGGGCTGAAAGCTATTTACAGAGCAAACTAGTCCCATTGCTGGACAGCTCCAGTGGCTGACAATGTCTTCCCCATATAGAGCAGAAATTTATGTCTCCAAATCCTCCTAACTCTTCTGCCTTTTGAATCATGTAGACTAAACCCAAACACCTTAGACATTCTTCCCCATATTTAACTTCCCATCAGGTATTGGCTGCACACATATCAAGTACTCAGGTTCAGGGCCTGGTGCGGTGGCTCATGCTTGTAATCCCAGCACTTTGGGAAGCTCAGGCGGGAGGATTACTTGAGCCCAAGAGTTCAAAGCTGCAGTGAGCTGTAATCCCACCACTGTACAAAAGAACAAGACGCTGTCTTTGAGGGGGGAGGGAAGTACTCAGATTGGGGGTTGAAATTGACTAAGGCAGTAGGATCCTTGTAATTCTGGGAACTGTGGTCCTGTGAAATTGGATAGATCTGAACCTGAAGAAATATTCTGGGTAGAGGAGATCCTAGAAAACTTGCATACCCAAATGAGTGGGGTTTCCTTCAGTGCAGTCACCATCCTCCAACCCTCCTCCCCAAACTCAGGCTTGATGTCATGCTTATAACTTGTTTACTTCATGTCTGAGTTTGTCTTCAGAAAGTGCCTTCTGGTGACTATAAATTCACTCAAGAAAAATCAGCCTGGGTACATTAGAGTCACTCTTCTTGGCATTACACAGTTTGACTGCCCCCCTAGTTCACCAGATTTCGCCCAGAACCCTTGACTGGTTTTTAAAATCAAATCTACTTTCAAGAATCAACATTGAGACCATTCAAAAGACTATCTCACAAACCCTGAAAGCAACTCCAGACATCATAATTTGAAAACAGGGACACAATTAGAATAAATGTAGAACTTTCCAGAATGACTCCTCTGAAGGAGGCACTCATCTGATATGAGTTGGAATGTTTATTAAAAACAAAAACCAAAAAAAATCAATCCCTTGACTTCAGATTCAGGCTTCAGATCTAGCTTCCTTGTGGCTAGCAGTACTCTCATTTGACTGCATTTTGTATAAATTTTTTTGTCAAAAATGTAATCCATGATAATTTGAGCCCAAGGCTGCAGTGAGCTATGATTATGCCACTGAACTGTAGCCTGGATTACAGAGCAAGACCCTGTCTCAAAAAAGAAAGAAAGAAAGCGAGAAAGAGAGAAAGGATGGATGGAAGGAAGGAAGGAAGGAAGGAAGGAAGGGAGGGAGGGAGGGAGGGAAGGAGGGAGGGAAGGGGGAGGGAGGGAAGGAAGGAAGGAAAGAAGGAAGGAAGGAAGGAAAAGGAAAAATTCAGTCTCACTACTTTAACATCATAAATAATCTTTAGAACTTTGAATACAAACAAATCTGGGGTCTTGTTCCTGCCACAATATTTTGAAATCATATTAAATATTAAAATGTAGCCTGGGAGGGGGGAAAAGGTCTAAAAGCTACTTTCAGTCTCAGATTTGAGAGAACAGCCCTAGACTTTGTGTTGGTATGATGAAAAGGGAGAGAAATGTATATATGGCAGCTATTTTAGTCCATTTTCGGCTGCTGTTTCACCCTGTTCAGTCCATCTCACCTTAATCCTTGCATTCATAGCTCCCACTGCAACTTGAGGTTCATCTATCCACTCTTAGAATTGTGCTGATATTTTGTGTATCTTAGAGAAGTAGGGTCTTAGATCTGGGCATTGGGGGGCATAAACCACAGAAATTTATTTTGTCAAAGATCTGGAGGCTAGCAGTCTGAGATCAAGGTGTCTGGGCGGGTTTGATTTCTTCTGAGACATCTCTCCTTGGCTTGCAGTCACCACCTTCTGTGTCCTGACATGGTATTTCCTCTGTATGCATGCATCCCTGGTGTCTCCTTGTGTGACCAAATTTTCTCTTCTAGCAGGGACACCAGTCAGATTGGATTAGGCCCACCCTACTGGCCTCATTTTTAACTCAGTCACCTCTTAAAAGTGATAGTTAAGACACAGAGTAGTGTGTCATTGTCATATGCTGGCAGAAGATATTTTAAATGAAACTCCTATGAACTCATTCATTCACTTGTTTAGGTTTTTTTGTTTGTTTTTTGTTGTTGTTGTTCGTTTGTTTGAGACAGAGTTTCACTCTGTCGCCCAGGCTGGAATGCAGTGGCGCCATCTCGGCTCACTGCAACCTCTGTCTCCTGGGTTCAAGCAATTCTTCTGCCTCAGCCTCCCAAGTAGCTGTGAGTACAGGAGTACAGCACCAAGCCTGGCTAATTTTTGTATTTTTAGTAGAGAGCCACTGCACCCAGCCTCATTTAGTATTTTTTAAACATCTGTACAGTTTTAGGCAACAGGGGAGACAAGAAGACTGTCCTCAGGAGGTTAGCAATATACAGGGCATAATGAGCAGTGTTTTGAAGTAGGAATTGTCATATCAACTCTTATATCCCCAGCACCTTACACAGTGCCTTGTACATAGTAAGCTGTTCCAAAAAGTTGATATTGATCTGAAATGAATCCCTGTTCAGAGTTTCTAAAGGTGGTCTGAAAAAAGTTCCTTTAGTGTTCTATTAATGGCTACTTTGTTTTTACGTAGATCACTAAAGAGAAGCAAGCCATTATAGAGAATACTATGCCAAGGAAGACATTTCCACTTCCTTTCATAGCCTTGCTACTTCCTCAAAGTAAGGTCCATGAAAGAGCAGCATGAGTCTCACCTGGGAACATATTAGAAATGCAGAATTTTATGCCTTACCCTAAATCCACTGAATGAAAATCTGCATTCTAGCAAGCCTCCAGGTGGCTCCTATGTGACATTAAAGTTTGAGAAGCATTGCCTTCAGAGACCCCTTATTAACAGTGTTTGGTAGATCTGCTTAGGATAGAATATGAGACATAATGAAGAAGGTGGATGTCCTCAGGCTGCAAGCCGTATAACATAGTGGTCATTTTCTTTAGGAGTTATACATTTGCACCATAGGTTAGGAGATGAAAGCTGGGTTGAACTGCTTTTCTTTGCCTTTAAAAATAACTTTTTTGGCTGGGCGCGGTGGCTCACGCCTGTAATCCCAGCACTTTGGGAGGCCGAGGTGGGTGGATCACCTGAGGTCAGGAGTTGGTGACCAGCCTGGCCAACATGGTGAAACTTCATCTCTACTAAAAATACAAAAATTAGCCAGGTGTGGTGGCACACACCTGTAATCCTAGTTAATTGGGAGGCTGAGACAGGAGAATTGCTGAGATAGGAGGCGGAGGTTGCAGTGAGCCGAGATTGCACCACTGTACTCCAGCCTGGGTGACAGACCAAGACTCTGTCTCAAAATAAATAAATAATTAATTAAAAAATAATTTTTAAAGCAGGTCTTTAATAGCTCTTCCATTTTTCTTACTTCCTTGCATCTCAAGTAACTTAACCACCAACAAATCCCTTAGAAGGTAGAAGAATGATATTAATAGAAGCCACAGTTACCATTAATTGAGCACTATCAGTTCTTCCAGGCACCATGCCAGGCCCTTTACATACTCAGAACAACCCTCCTGGGTAGATGTTATTAACCCCATTTTACAGTTGAAGAAACTAAAGCTCGGATCAATAACATGACTTGTACAACTTTCCATAACTAATAACTGACTGAATTGTGATGTGAACTACATCTGTAGGACCCCAAAGCCTGTTCTTTCCCTGCTTCACCCATCTTATTCCTTCCTCCATCCTGGAATGCCTGCCACCCACAGGGTTCAAAGGTAGCTTTTTCACCTCTGATTGCTGCCCATGGCTGATTCACCTCCAGTTTCTGGAGGTCAGTGATGTAGCTTTATAATTACAGTAATTGCTAACATGCATATTGCGCTTGACAGAACATTTCTATATACCTTCTCTTGTCCAATCTTAAACAACTCTGCAGTTACAGGTGATGATATGGGATTTTATCTTTTTACTTCTTACGAGTTGCAAGTCTTTAGCAGTGGGGAAGAGGAAAATGGTTTTTCACACTAGAGTGCTAGGTTTACAAAAGGGAACAATATTTCTCCCCACTGAACTGTAAGTTCATTGAGGGCAGAGAATGAATCTTATTTACTTTGTATTATCAGGGCAAGTACAGTGACCACCATGGCTAGGGGATGTATAAACATTTATTGAATAAATGGTTTTAAATACCTAACTTCTATATTTCTATGTTTGAGTGAGGTGACCTCTAAGTACAGAATAGTTAATGTTGTTCCTTAATCCCAGCAAATCTCTCCTCTTCCTCTTCATGGGCCTCTATCCCCAATAAGTGGCACCATTTGTGCCTTTAGTCACCCAGGCTAGAACGCTCTCCTTTGCATTCACCTCATCCTATTAATCATTGTCTTAGTCTACATAGGCTGTCATCACAAAATAGCATAGATTGGTGACTTAAACAACAGAAATTTGTTTTCTCACAATTCGAGGCTTCAAAGCCAAGACCAAGGTTCTGGCCAACTCAGTTTCTGGTAAGGACGCTCTTCCTGGCTTGCAGATGGGTGCCTTCTCTCCGTGGCCTTTCCTCAGTGCATGCCCACAGAGAGCAAGAGGTTCTGGTCCTCCCTTCTTAGAAAGACACCAGTCCTGTTGGATTAGGGCCCACCCTTATGCCCTCATTTAATCTTAACCACTGTACTTCCTTAGAGGCCTCTCTGGGGGTTGTTAGGGCTTCAACATACGAATTTTGTGGGAAGACAAGCATTCAGTCCATAACAATCACCAAAGCTGGTCAAATAATTGGATGCCAATATTGCATCCAACTGCAGTCATATGTCATTTTGGTCAATGATGGGCTGCACGTACAATGGTGGTCCCATAAGATTACACTAGAGCTGAAAAATTCCTATCACCTAGTCATATCCTAGCAGTCATAACACCTAACATCGTAGTAAGGCAACACATTACCTTTACTGTGTTTAGATATGCAAATACTTACCATTGTGTTACAATTACCTACAGTATTCAGTACAGTAACATGCTCTACAGGTTTGTAGCCTAGGAGCAATAGGTTATAACAGATAGCCTATATGTGTAGTGCACTATATCCTCTAGGTTCTGTGTGAGTACATTTTATGATGTTCACACAATCATGAAATTGCCTAGCAATGAATTTCTCAGAGAGTGTCTCCATAGTTAAGCAGTACATGACGATTTCTTAAACCTGTACATAATGTAATCCACTATTTCTTCCACTTAGTTATTCACTGATTTTATTCAACAAATAGTTGTGTTGGCACAGTGGAGAACACCACCAACATAGTCCTTGTCTGCATAGAGCTTCATTCTAATACAGGAGACAGAAATTTAGCAAACAGGATAGTGATTAAGAACATAAGATTTGGCCGGGCATAGTAGCTCACACCTGTGATTCTAGCACTTTGGGAGGCCAAGGCAGGTAGATCATTTGAGGTCAGGAGTTAGAGACCAGCCTGCCAACATGGTGAAACCCCGTCTCTACTAAAAATAGAAAAATTAGCTGGGCAGCAGTGGTGCACACCTGTAATCCCAGCTACTCAGGAGGCTGAGGCAGGAGACTTGCTTGAGTCTGGGAGGCAGAGGTTGCAGTAAGTCAAGATCATGCCACTGAACTCCAGTGCGGGCAACAGAATGAGACCCTGTCTCAAAAAAGGAACATAAGACTTACTAGAATGCCTGAGTTGATACTGGCCCTGGGCAAATTACTTAACTGTTTATGTCTGTTTCATTATTTCAAATGAAAATAATACTAATATTTACTCATAAGATTGTGTGAAATATTAAGACTATTGCATTATGCTAACTTACTACCTGTCATATAAGTACTAAGTAGATGTTAGCTATGATTATTAAATATAAACACAAGTCTATTACTCATTTATGCAAATGCCTCCTAAGAAGTTACACTTTTTCACATTTTTGTCTCCCTCAAATTCATTCTCTCCAGTGCCACTAAAATAATCTCCAGTAACGTCACTGCTTAAAACCCTTCTGCAGCTCCCCGCTGCCTACGGGAGAAGAGCTAAGCTGGTAAGGCAGCCAGCAATGCACTCATGACCTGCTTCCTGCCCTCCCCTTCGGCCTCATCACTCACCACTCCCTGCCACAGCTTTACCCTCCAGCAACGCTGAACTCTGTGGTGCACTGTGCTATTCTTGTCTTTGTCCCTTTATTCACACTGCACTTCTGTCAGGAATATGCTTTGCCTGACTAATTCATTGCCAGCTCTTTAATACTCAGCTCAGAAGCCACCTCCTCTGGGAAACTTCTCCTATAAACCCCAAAATACAAAAATAGATGTTTTGGCCAGCCTCATTGTTTTATGTGCATATCTCAATCATTGAACTAACAAGCTGTACTATCAGTGTGTATTTATAAGTGCCTCTCACCCATATAATGAGCATCTCCAGGGCAAGACTATCTTATCTATCTTTGTAGCTCCAGCGGCTAATGATGGATATGACACATAGTACATTTTCAATAAATGTTTGGTTAAAGACTGAATGGATGGCTAAAGGAGTTAAACTTTAATATAGTGGAAGAGATCTGCAGAGCACTAGTAAATGAATTAAATCATTTTGCACTATGCAGCAGAACAAATCAAACTTAGAAGTTTGTTAGTGTTAGAAGAAAAGTGTTGCATATATTGTTTCTCAGTTTCTTTAGGTACATCTATTAATATTTATTACAACAATTTCTTTTCACATGTAAAGCACTGTGCTAAGAGTTAGGGGTATGAGATAAAAATCTCTGTTCCCAAGGAGCCTAGAGCATAGTGGATGAGTAGTACTTCCCTTTGCAAAGCTAGAAGGCAAGCTGGACACTCACCTTTCCCATGGCTTCCAGTGACCTTGAACTTACGAGTCACGTCTCAGTATATAAGTACAGGATATGGGTAAGACGGACCTTGGTACATAAAGCATTAAAATGAAAGTGCTATACTAGAAATGCAAAAATGCAATGGGAACATGGAGGATACAATAACTATGACTAGGTGGCATTTTCTTTTTTTTGAGATGGAGTCTCACTTTGTCGCCCAGGCTGGAGTGCAGCGGCATGATCTCACCTCCCAGGTTGAAGTGATTCTCCTGCCTCAACCTCCCGAGTAGCTGGGACTCCAGGCATGTACCACCATGCTCGGCTAAATTTTTGTATTTTAGTAGAGACGGGTTTTCACCGTGTTGCCCAGGGTGGTCTCGAACTCCTGAGCTCGTCAGGCAATCTACCAGCCTCGGCCTCCCAAAGTGCTAGGATTACAGGTGTGAGCCACTATATCCAGTCATATTTTGCTTTTATAAATTTTTTACTGAATTTATCTTTCTATAATTTATACAGAAAAGAATTTAAATATAGAATAGTAGAAAAAAGAAGTATGAAAATCATGTGAGGATAATCATCGCACTGTCCTGAAATAGTAACTCAATATTTTGTCATATTAAAAATATATTGCACATAATAACAATCTTAATGAAATTCTTAAAAAGAAAACAAAGGAAAAACCCATTGTCCTGCCATCAAGCACAAATCAAATGTCCCATTCTAATCCTAACAGTGATTTTCTTATAGGATGGTATTTTTGCTATAGTTTCCTCAGGGTTGAGTTCTATAATTTGGGAAGACTAATTTTAAAAATGGAGCCGTAGAGATTTATCATACTTCTTAAATTTACTGCTCTATTATTGGATTGCTTTTAGAAGACACCGAGTCCTGTATAGACAACAGGGGAAAGAAATAAAGCTTTGTTCTGAAGTCAAAGACTTCTGAGTAATACAGCACTGACTGACATTTAACTCAATTAAACATTTTAGCTTTGCTGGACTAGTAACACCATCTTTGCAAACAACAGAGCACAACTCATGTATGCTAGGTTGTTCCACCTATGCACTAGCATGGCTGTAACACAGTCTACTGCACAATCCATACTCAGTCTTTGCTTATTCATTGATTCATTCAGTAAACATTTTTTGAACTCCTGCTTTGGGCCAGGCATTGTACTAGACTCTGGAAATACAGTGGTAAGGTAGGCAGACATTATGGAGCTAAAAATATCCTCTTCCATCTTTGGTCTTCCTGCAAGTGGTCTGTTGCCTAAAGTAGGGATCCCCAACCCCCAGACTGCAGACCAGTACCAGTTTGTGGCCTGGTAGGAACTGGGCCGCACAGTGGAAGGTGAGCAGTGGGCAAGCATTACTGTCTGAGCCCCACCTCCTGTCAGATCAACTGGGGCTTTAGGAGCGAGGACCCTATTGTGAATTGTACATGCAAGGAATCTAGGTTGCATGCTCCTTATGAGAATCTAATGCCTGATGATCTGAGGTGGAACAGTTCCATCCCCAAACCATCCCCCCGCCCACCCCAGTTCATGGAAAAATCATCTTCCACAGAACCAGTCCCTGGTGCCGAAAAGGTTGGGGATCTCTGGCCTAAAGCGTGTCCAACCAGCCAGTAAGTGCTCCTGGCCCAGACACACAATGTGACCTTTTCACTGCAGAATAATCTAGTCCAAAAAGCCAGTGTTTTACTTTACACTCCAAATGCTGACCTTAGCTATTTTTTCAGGAAGAATAACCATTCCATTGCTTAATTCTATAAAAACCTGCCAAAACATTAGTGCTATATTCTTTGTCTTCCATAAAAGAAAATAAAATTTTTCATTCACAATTACATTTCACTGGTGTAAATAGACGTATTACATTTTTAAATGTGTTAAATGTTGCTAAATAATAATTAGTAAAATGTATAATGAGATGCTTACTTTCTAAACAATAGAGCAAACAGTAAACAAAGTGTAGTCCATTGTACATACAGAGAAAGAATGAAAGGAAACGAAAAAGGGAAAGTAATTAATATTCAAGATGATAAACTTGTGGGGTTTCTTCCTTTAAATATTTTCATTGTGATTGTTATAATATTGTTATATTCTTTTTTTTCCAGCCTGGCAAAAGAAATGCCAGGTAACAATAGAATCTGAACTGGAAGGGGCACTAATAAAACCTGTAAGAGAATCTCATTCACACTTTTTTCCAATTTAGTTATCTTTTCCAGGCCATACCAGCCTTCATTGTCAAACTTTATTTATCTATCTAAATCCCACAGGCTGCAGTTAAATTCCATTTTTTCTATTTATCATCCTTTGTGAGTATTCTTTTATTTGAAGAATATCATAGCTCATCTCAATTCCATTTTTTAGCTGCCAAATACATTTGATTGTGTTTCTCGCTCCCTTAAAGCATTTGGGTGTCTCCGAGGAAGGTCTGTGGGTTTTCCTAGTAGTACTCTCTTAAACTGAGTTCCTTCTAGGCCCATGTCTGGGGATTCTGAGACCTTCAATAACAACTCTAAATTCTCTTTTTATTTGCTGCTGTTATGCTGCTTTTCAAAATGAGATTCTCCTCAATTTTATTCTTTTCTTTTCTTTCTTTCTTTTCCTTTCTTTCTTTCTTTCCTTCCTTCCTTCTTTCCTTCCTTCTTTCTTTCTTTCTCTCCCTCCGTCCCTCCATCTCTCTCTCTCTCTCTGTCTCTCTTTCTTTCTTTCTTTCTTCCTTTCTCTCTCTGTCTCCTTCCTTCCTTCCTTCCTTCCTTCCTTCCTTCCTTCCTTCCTTCCTGTATTGAATGGCCATTCTTCCCTGTCAGGCCTGTGTTAGGCACTGGGGATGCAGTGTGGACAAGACCGACACCATTCCTGCCCTCCTAGGGCTTGCAGTCGAGTAGGAGAGAGACACCAAGCCATAAATAATTACAAATTGTCCTAAGTGAGTTGAAGAAAAAGTATAGGGAGCTCTGAACATATAATAGATAGACCTGGTCTTATAGGTAAAGATAGACTGTCCCTCACCAAGTGGTATTTGAGCTGAATCCTAAAGGACGGTGAGAAGGCATTCATCAGAGGAGGAGCTTCCCAGGAGACAGGAACAGACATACAAAGGCCCTGAGGAAGAAGAGCCAGCATGGGTGCCATGCCAGGCTCTTGGGCTGTGTAACATCCAGGAGGGAAAGTACCACCTCTGCCAGCCACCCTCCCATTTTCCCCCATTGACTCTCAACATCATCTGGGCAGATCAGTTCAGTAGCATGTACTGAGTACCAGGCTCGGCAGATAGACATCGATATAAATGCAGTGCTGACCCTGCCCTCCAGGAACAAGAAAGAAGGAAGGGTCATGATGGAAATGATAATACAAAGCAGCCTGGGGTCCAGGCAATGGAATCCAGAAATTCACCACAGAAAACATCTGTGGGTGAAAAGGAAAGGGAGAAATAGTCCTTGGATGATCTGAGAAAACTTTTCTGAGAAAGTAGAATTTCAGCTCAGCCTTAAAAGAAGGAGAAGGACCCTGCTAAGCAATTATGAAGGGAAAGAACATTCCAGCTGAGGCAGGAGTTTGAGGTGAAAAAGAAAGGCAGAGAGGGAGCTGACACTGTGTCTGAACACTGGGAAAGCCATTATCATAATGCTGCTTTTATTCCAGCAAAATGGGGAGCTAGGCAGCAGGAGATATTTGTCAAACATAATTTTGTTTCCTTCAAATGCTAAAACCGTATGTTTTCACCATTTTTGATGGTGATATTTCTGAAATGTTTTATACCCATTCCTGCCTTCCTTAACAAAGGATTCTAAATATAACTTAATTTTTTCTTGATGACGCAGGATCATGATCATGAGAGTGTAGTTATTTTATGCTGTATTCCCTATTTCTTACATTTTTCTCTGTCCT
The DNA here is from genome assembly GCF_000951045.1 of Mandrillus leucophaeus. Classification (NCBI taxonomy): domain Eukaryota; kingdom Metazoa; phylum Chordata; class Mammalia; order Primates; family Cercopithecidae; genus Mandrillus; species Mandrillus leucophaeus. The sequence goes on from NW_012101809.1 coordinate 228,866, forward strand.
CTGGCTAACAGCTCTTAGTTCTCTTTGAACCTGCCTCCAACAAATCCCTGCTCCACCATTCTCCACAAACCCACTCTTCCTGTGTTCACTTTAGTTTCTGTTGCACTGATAAACTAAGTGAATACCATGTTGAGAATCATGTGCCTGATATACAGTATGCTTCAATCAGTACTCGTTGGTTAAATGATTAGTCAGGTTTTGACTATAAGCCTAGGGTATGGAGTCAATGGAGAGACCTGGGACAGTTCTTTCTGGGACCATATTCAAAACAGTGGGAAGTCAGACCTCCAGATAATGGGTTGTTACTCTGCTATTTTTACAGTGTTGCTTAGCAAGCCAAACCACCAACTGGCTTAGATTCTAGTGACGAACAACTATTTTTTCATGCCCTAGTGCTGTTGGTTACCATGGTGCTTTGGATGACACGGTTGGCTTTTTTATAATTGCCTTTAGTGGCTCAAGAAGTTATTTTGTGATAAAGGTGTTGATTATTTCTGATAAAGTAGAGCAGGATAATTACCATAAAGCACAGCCTTTTTTTTAAGCTACAGAAAGGGACAGTTTTGTTTTTCCAAATCAAGGTGGTTGCTGCACGATTGGTAGAATAACATTTTTGTGTTTCTCTTCCTGATTTAGTAGAGAGTGATTTCACTTGATTGTATAGGTTTAAAAAAAAAATCTAGCATGTGTCAGGGTAGCTATTTCTCATCTCATTCCAAAGGAGGCTTTCAAATATTAAGATACAAAGATTAGGAGCTCGGAGCCCTTCATAAACACAGGAGGCTCTAACTGTTAGCACTGTTAAAATTCTGGTATATATCATTGCAAAGAAGTACCCTGTGAAACCAAACTGTTTTGTAGCCCAGAGCTGTTTAGACTTATAAAAGCATAGAATTTTAGAACCAGAAATGGAACCTGGTCCCACCTTTTTTTTTTTTTTTGAGATGGATTCTCACTTTTGTCACCCAGGCTGGAGTGCAGTGGCACAATTTTGGCTCACTGCAACCTCCACCTCCCAGTTTCAAGCAATTCTCCTGCCTCAGCCTCTTAAGTAGCTGGGATTATTGGCACCCACCACCACTCCTGGCTGATTTTTGTATTTTTAGTAGAGACGGGGTTTCACCATGTTGGTCAAGCTGGTCTCAAACTCCTGACCTCAGGTGATCTGCCCACCTCAGCCTCCCAAAGTGCTGGGATTACAGGCATGAGTCACCGTGACCGGCTGGTACATCTTTTATGACTGAGAAAGCTGAGGCACAGAAAGGACAAATACTAAAAAGAGCAATGGTAATCCCTCATAGTTGCAAAGGCGTTACGTTTATTTATTGGCAAATGTTTTTAATGGCCATATAAACAAATATCACAGCCATATAAACAAAATGTCCAATTTAATAATTCATTTTGTGCTCACCATAAATGTGAGGTCAGCATTTTTTACCCCTGTTTTGTATATGCAGCACCAGAGATCTAAAGACAGAAGTGTCCTGCTCAATGTTAGTGACAGAGGTGGAACCAGAACTCACATGTCTGACTTGCCATCTCAGACCATGGAGTCATGGACACAGACAGAGGGGCCCAGAGGCCTGAACTCAGATCCCAGCACCTTCGTTGACTAGCTATGACTGGGACAGTTCACTATATCACTCTGAGACTTGTCTTCCTTCTTTTTTGTTTTGTGTTGTTTTTTTGTTTTGAGATGGAGTCTCCCTCTGTTGCCCAGGCTGGAGTGCCGTGACATGGTCTCGGCTCACTGTAAACTCTGCCTCCTGGGTTCAAGCGATTCTCCTGCCTCAGCCTCTTGAGTAGCTGAAACAAAACGAAAATTAGCTGGGCACCTGCCACCATGCCCAGCTAATTTTTGTTTTGTTTTTTTTTTAGTAGAGATAGGGTTTCACTATATTGGCCAGGCTGGTCTCAAACTCCTTACCTCAGGTGATCAGCCCACCTCGGCCTCCCAACATGCTGGGATTACAGGCATGAGTCACTGCACCCGGCCTATTCCCCTTTTAAGAAGAAAGAAGATAGGCCAGGTGTGGTGGCTCACCCCTGTTATCCCAGCACTTTGGGAGGCTGAGGTGGGCGGATCACCTGAGGTCAGGAGTTCAAGACCAGCCTGGTCAACATGGTGAAACCCCATCTCTACAAAAATATAAAAATTAGCCAAGCATGATGGCGGGTGCCTGTAATCCCAGCTACTCAGGAGGCTGAGGCGGGAGAATCACTTGAACTGGGGAGGTGGAAGTTGCAGTGAGCTGAGATCATGCCATTGCACTCCAGCCTAGGCAACAGAGCGAGACTCCATCTACAAAAAAACAAGGAGGGGTGGGGGGAATAGTGATACTACATTGTGAGTTTACTGTGAAGGCTGAAGACAATTCCTGTATAGCCCTAAAGAGACTCCACCATTTGCCTCTTACCTCCCTGATCTAGTTAAATGAATTGTCTACAGTTAGTCATCTTGTATAACAAGTTCTTTCTCTCTCTGATCCAGCCCATGTAAAACTGTATATAATAAGAAAACAAAATTGAAAGCTGTTTACTTTGGGTAGGGCCCAGGGGATGAAAATTGGGCCGTGGGAGGTTCCTTCTATTTCTTTTATCCTGTCGTCAGTTAGAATTCAGTTTCCTCCCCCATCACTCTGCCCTTCCTCAGACATCTCAGGCAAATAAAAAAACCTGACCATATAAACAAATATCACAGCCATACAAACAAAACTCCTCAAAGCTCCAAGCAGTCTACTAAAATAAAATATCAGGCTAAACATAGGAAGGCTTGGACTTGAAGGCATAAGTGTAGCGAGGAGGTGGAATTGTGACTCCTTTCCCCTTCCCAGGTCAAAGCCTTTCTCCTCCCTTGCTAATCACTAGGGAGGTGCCAGGCATTAGCTCAGCATGCCTTCCTGCAGCCTCTAGGCATTTACAGAATATGTGCCCATTGCCATTAACACGTCAGAGACAGTAAACCTGAGATTTGGCCTGGAATGTGGAGTCTGCATTGTGTTGGAAAGAGCACAAGATCAGGAGGCAGACAGACCTGGGGTTGTTCCTGGCTCCATCACATACTAATATTTGTCCTCGGATAAGTCACTTTATTTTTCCAAATCTCCGTTTACTCATCTATATTTTAGTAATAACAATCTCCCTTTTGCAGAGATATGATGAAGACCAGAGGTAACATATGCACCCAATGTACAGTAGGTATTGCAGAAACTACTATGGCAAAAACTGGGAAATGGAGTCTCAGGATTCAGCTTGGTTCAGATCAAAAGTGATGTGGAGAACACTGAAGAATCTGTAGGCTGTCTGCAGCTGCAATGAGAACCTTCAAAAGTGTGGATTTAAAGATCATCTCAGGTGTCTAGCTTACTTCGAATAGTGCCCCTGAGAGTCCACATGTCTCTCTTCTCGCAGAGACTAGCCTAGACTGACCACGCTCCCTGGCTGGCCCAGAACTAAGTGATGACTAAAGTTGGCCGTATTTGCCTTTCAGTGTATCATCCTCATATCTGAGGTTGGTTTGTGTCCTGAGAATGACACCATCTGCCAAAGCTTAGCCAAATCACTCTGGGTCACCATGGGATTTTTAAGCAGAGGATCCTGGGTATGGTTAGTCTGAACCTGGAGAGAGAGTCAAACTGGCCACCCAGGCAGTCTCCAAGACCAGTTCTGTATCTGAGAGGCCTGAGCTTAATGTATCCAGCCTTTTCTAGTTGGGTCTTGAAGCTTTCCGCAAATCCTAGCCAGGGCCCAGTTTTGGCTTCACCATTTATTGGCTGAGTATTCTTGGACCAGTTATTTTATTTTTGTTTTCTTTTATATTTTTTAATTTAAAGAAAAAATTTTTAAGAGATGGTGGGGTCTTACCATCTTGCCCAGGGTGGTCTCAAACTCATGGCCTCAAGTGATCCTCCTGCTTCAGCTTCCCAAAGTGCTGGGATTATGAGCCACCACACTTGGCTCTGGATTGCCTCTGGACCAGCTATTTTATGAATGGAGAATAAGCATGATACGTTTTGACATAGTAGTGGAAAAGAAGGCAAAAAATATACCAAAAAATCATGGGAGCCTTTAATGCAAGGGAGAAGAGTTCAGAAATGATCCTGCTTAGTCTTATGTGATCCTCCTACATGTGATTGAGGTGGGGAGTAACCTCACAAATGCAGTATTTGGGGGATCGTTAATCTGGTTTTGGTGTACAAGATGTATTAGAGCTAGAAAAACCAAAAGGATGAATGGTTAGGATATTGGTGCAATTGTCCAAGATGGGATGAGGGCATAGAAATTAAGGACACTTTGAATTAGAAGAGGAAAAAAAATCTCTTAGACTTCATTACATATGAACACTCCTCCTCAGTCTCCTTTACTGGTTCTGCCTACATCATATCCACTGATGTATCTTCAGCACCTGGCACAGTGCCTGCCCATAGCAGATGCTCAAATATTTGTTCCATGAATTGCATTTCTGTGACCTCTAAATGTTACAGTGCCTCAGGGCTCAGAAATTGAACTCTTCTCTGTCTACTCTTGTTCCCTCGGTTATTTCATTCATTCTGCCAAACTTGTCAACATGAACTCCAGACTTACATTTCCAATTGCCAGTGAACATCTCCACTTAGAGGTCTAAAAGACGTCTCAAACTTAAACCTGCCCAAAACTGAGCTCCTACTCTTTTTGCCAAACACACCCCTTAAGTGATCCTCCCACCTCAGTCTCCTTAATAGCTGGGATTACAGGTGTGAGCCACCATGCCCAGCTAATATTTTTAATTTTTTATGGAGATGGGCTTTCACTATGTTGTCCAGGCTGATCTTGGAACTCCTGGGCTCAAACAACCCTCCTGCCTCAGCCTCCCAAAGTGCTGGGATTCCAGGTGTGAACCACTGCACTGGGCCTTATGTCTATTCTTAACACAGCAGTTTAGCAAACTAATGCAGAAGCAGAAAACCAAATACCGCATGTTCTCACTTATCAGTGGGAGCTAAATAATGAGAACACGTGGACACAAAGAGGGGAACGGCAGACACTGGAGGAGGGAGAGGGTTAGAAAAAAATACCTATTAGGTACTATGCTTAGTACCTGGGTGATGAAATAATCTGTATATCAAACCTCTGTGACACGAATTTACCTGTATAACAAACCTGCACATATACCCTTGAACCTAAAATAAAAGTTAAAAGAAAAAAAAAACACAGCAGCTAGAGTTCCTTTTAAAACATAAGTCGGCCAGGCATGGTGGCTCAGGCCTGTAATACCAGCACTTCGGGAGGTGGAGGCGGGTGGATCACGAGGTCAGGAGCTCAAGACTAACCTGGCCAAGATGGTGAAACCCCATCTCTACTAAAAATACAAAAAAAATTAGCCTGGCATGGTGGCAGGCACCTGTAATCTCAGCTACTTGGGAGGCTGAGGCAGAGAATCACTTGAACCCGGGAGGCGGAGGTTGCAGTGAGCCAAGATCACGCCACTGCACTCCAGCATGGGGGAAAGAGTGAGAGTCTGTATCAAAAAAAAAAAAAACACACACACACATAAGTCAGATCATATCACATTTTTGCAAAACACACACACACACACAAAAAATGTTACAATGGCTTTTTTTTATGTCACTAAAAGGAAGACCCAAAGTCCTTACAAAGGCCTTCCTGGCTCTGTCCCATCAGCACCTCCCTCACCCCTCAACTCCCTGACCTTGGCTCCCACTACTTTCCTCTCCCACATTCTACAGCCATCGCATTGGCCTCCTTGCCATTCCTTAAGCACATCAGTTACACTCCCAGTGCATGGCCTTTACACGTTGTTCTACTGCAGAGATCTCCACAGGGCTCCCTACCTCACCGCCTTCAGAGCTTTATTGAAACATCACCTCAGGGAGTTCATCCCGGGTCTCCACTCCCTAAAATTGTAACACCTGTTCTCTCACTCCCACACACTCCCTCGTCACTCTTCCCTGCTTTGCTTTCCCCTTAGCACTGTGCTATATATATATTTTTATATATATGATGTGTGTGTGTGTGTGTGTGTGTATATATATATTTTTTTTTTTTTTTTGAGGCAACGTCTCACTGTCACCCAGGCTGGAGTGCAGTGATGCAATCATGGCTAGCTGCAGACTCAAATTCCTAGGCTCAAACAATCCTCCTGCCTCAGCCTCCCAAGCAGCTGGGACTACAGGCATGCGCCACCCCACCTGGCTAATTTTTTGTTGTTGTTGTTGTTGAGGCAGAGTCTCG
>NW_012101809.1:235191-245176 GCF_000951045.1 Mandrillus leucophaeus
TTTTTTAGTAGAGACGGGGTTTCACCGTGTTAGCCAGGATGGTCTTGATCTCCTGACCTTGTGATCCCCCCGTCTCGGCCTCCCAAAGTGCTGGGATTATAGGCTTGAGCCACCGCTTTAACTTTTTGTAAAGATGAAGTTTTGATTCATTGCCCAAGCTGGTCACAAACCCCTGGGCCCAAGCAGTCCTCCTGCCTCAGCCTCCCAAAGTGTCAGGATAACGGGCTTAAGCCACGGCACTCAGCCTTACACTATATATTTTACATATGTATTTGCTTTATTATTTCTTACCTCTGCTTACAAGAGTATAAGCCGCAGGAGGAAAATGATTTCGTGCATTGTGCTCATTGCTGCATTTCAAGTGCCTAGAAGAGTGCTCGGCACGTGGTAGTCATTCAGTAAGTACTTGTTGAAAGAATGAAGGAAGAAGAATTGAAAGAATGTGGGGATTTGTTTCTAAACCAACATAAAGGAAAGATAAAAGATGACTCTTGGGTTATGACTTAGGGTAACTAGAGTTAATGGTACCATTTACTGTAGTGAAGACGGAGGGAGAGCAGGGGGAGTGTGTCTTGAAGATTAGGAGTTCCTATTTGGTTAAGTGATTTTGACAAGAGGACCCCTCAGGCAAACTATCTAAACAGGACGAGTGTTCAGAATAGACATCGAGGCCAGGTGCAGTGGCTCACACCTATAATCCCAGCACTTTGGGAGGCCAAAGTGGGCAGATCACTTGAGCTCAGGAGTTCAAGACCAGCCTGAGCAACATCGCAAAGCCCCATCTCTACAAAAAAAAAAAAAAAAAACAGCCAGGCCTGCTGGCTTGAGTCTGTTGTCCTAGCTACTCAGGAGGCTGAGGTGGGAGGATCCCTTGAGCCTGGGAGGCAGAGGTTGCAGTGAGCTGAGATTGCACCACTGTACTCCAACCTGGGCAACAGAGTGAGGCCCTGTCTCAAAACAAAAAAAAATAGACACCTATGTTCAGATATAAATCCAGTTCTCAGGAAAGAGGTGATGGTGATACTTAAATTAATAGGCTTTGCTGGGATCTTTAATCAACAGGAGAGATGAGCAGAAGATCAAGGACCAGAGCAGAAGTTCTTAACTGCAAGTGCCCATTAGAATCACCTGAAGAAGTTTTAAACATTCCAGGGTCCCAGCCTCATCCAAGGTCAATTAGATCAGAATTTCTGTGGGTAGGACATAGGCATCAGTAGGTGACTCCAGTGTGTAGCCAGGGTTGAGAATCACTGAGTCGGAGTCTTTAAGATATATTTATCTATAGGTGAGGACTGTAAAAAGAAATCCACAATGGAAACAGAAAAGTTCCAGTCATAAGGGTGGGAAGAGAAGTAGAGTAGTCTTGACCAGGTTTTCTGATACCCAAGTGTGCCTAAGAATCACCTGGAGACCTTGAGGAAATGCAAATTCTGATTCAGAAAGCTAGGATGAGGGCCTGAATTTCTGCTTCCCTCACAAGCTCCCAAGTGATACCATGTTTCCAATCCAAGGACTACACTTTGAGTAGCACATATCAAGAGTAGTGTTTCGGCTGGGCGCGGTGGCTCACGCCTGTAATCCCAGCACTTTGGGAGACTGAGGCAGGCAGATTACCCAAGGTCAGGAGTTCAAGACCATCCTGGCTAACACGGTGAAACCCTGTCTCTACTAAAAATACAAAAATTAGCTGGGAGTGGTGGCATGCACCTGTAGTCCTAGCTACTCGGCAGCCTGAGGCAGGAGAATCACTTGAACCCAGGAGGCAGAGGTTGCAGTGAGCCGCAACTGCGCCATTGCACTCCAGCCTGGGTGACAGAGCGAGACTCAGTCTCAAAACAAAACAAAACAAAAAAACAGCTATCTGGACCCGCAAGATCCAGATTCTGTAGGGCAGGAATGGGACCTCAGATCTTGCATTTTGAACAAAGGCCCAGGTAGTGTTCATGCTGCTACTCCAAGGAATACATTTCCATTGGTACCGAGTCACCAAGACCAAGGTAAGAAAGAGGAGACACTCAATGCTGTCTACCAAGTGAATAAAAGATGCTGCAAGCACACCAGGAAGAAGAACGTAGCAAAAGCCACTATATTTGATAAGGTGAAGGTCACAAGTGAGGCAGAAACCATAAAACCATAAAACGATTTTGCTTAGTTCTCTATTTCCAAGCAATATGCTTTCCTCCTAGCTTTTATATTTTATCTTGGGAACAGTTACCAAAGTGCTGTAGCTATTTTTGAAGAAGAGAGGAAGCAAATCAATTGTTTGCCTTTTTGTTCCCCCAAGGCATCGGAGGTATGCTAATGGGGTCATTAAGAGCTCTTCTCTATGGATGTGCCTAAGCCATGTAGAAGAGATGAGGCTATATTTATTAAAGACTTTGGAAGCTATTTTAGCTTCTTCAAATATCAAAATATAGTTGTGATGTTGCTGTCACTGCCTTTCTGTATATTTTCACACTTTTATTTATTTCAGGCTCCAGGTTATATGTGCAGGATGTGTAGGTTTGTTACATAGGTAAACGTGTGCCATGGTAGTTTGCTGTACCTATCAACCCATCACCTAGGTATTAAGCCCAGCATGCATTAGCTATTTTTCCTAATGTTTCCCTCCCCCCACCCCACCCCACCCCCAACAGGCCAGGGCTTTCAACCTCAATAGTATTGATGTTTGGGGCCAGGTAATTCTTTGTGGTGGGGGACTGTGCTGTGCATTGAAGGATGTTTAGCTTCATCCCTGGCCTCTCCCCACCAAATGCCAGTAGCATTCCCTGCCCTAAGTTGTGACAACCCGAATTGTCTCCATACATGGCCAAATGTCCCCTGGGGGGCAAAATCACCTCCATTTGAGAACCACTGCTTTAAAAGCAATGCCTGAAAACCTCATCTTCTAAGAAATCTGACTTGTAGCTTGAGTATGTCGATATGAGGTAGTGATGATAAAACCTTAGGTAGAACACTGCCAGTAACCAGTACTATGACTGCCCTTTGGATTCTTGCAGTAATGGAAAACACTAATTTGACCTTCTGTAATGGGTAATTTTACTGACCTCAAATGTGCCAAGAGCCTAATAGGTAATGTGGTATCTCAAGCGTGTCTCAGAGGAGATTGGTACAGAAGCCACAAAGAGACCCTCTCCCAAACCGTTGAAGAGTCAATGACTACTTTTTGCCCATGTCAACAAAATACTACAGCCACTCACAGGATATAAGATACAGCATTAATCACCTTGCCACTGCAGCTACCCTTTGTTTTGGGAGGTTCTTTTCATGAGTACTTAGCATCTTGTGACCTTTAAGCTAGGTATACCAAAGGGACCAGGATTTACTAGACGTCTCAGTACTGATTTCTCTTCCTCATAACCATTGGACAAATCTTACCCAGAAACCAGTGGTTTTCAAACTTTAGCCTGCATCAAAACCACCTGTAAAGCTTATTAAACCACAGATCACTGGACTATGCCCCCAGGGATTCTGATTCACTAGGTCTAGGGTTAGGCCTGAGAATTTGCATTTTTATTTTTTTTATTTTTTGAGACAGGGTCTTGCTCTGTTGCCCATGCTGGAGTGCAGTGGTACAATCACAGTTTGCTGCAGCCTCAACTTCCCCAGGCTCAGGTAATCCTCTCACGTCAGCCTCTCTGGTAACTGGGACTACAGGCACATGCCACCATGCCCAGCTAATTTTTGTATTTTTTTATAGAGACAGGGTTTCCCCATATTGCCCAGGCTGGTCTCAAACTCCTGGGCTCAAGCAATCCCCCCGCATCAACCTCCCAAAGTGCTGGGATTACAGTCATGAACCACTACACTCAGCCAGAAATTGCATATTTAATTAGTTCGAGTGATGTTGATGCTGGTGGTCCAGGGATCACACTTTGAGGACCAATGTCATAAGCCAAGGTAGTAGTTCTCAACTTTGGCTGAATGTTAGACTCACCTGGGGGTCATTTTAAACTATTGACGCCACCCCCTCACCAATGAAATCAGAATTTCCAGGTGTGAGATCCAGTTATATTAATAGACTATACTCAAAACTTCTCAGGTAATTCCAATTCACAGCCAGCATTGAAAACCATTGAACTAGGTGAGATGCATTCCAAAGCATTGAGAGTGGAGGGTCTTACCAGGTGGCCCTGTTTCATAGAGAAAAGATAGATCACCAGTAAATATCAGTTAATCCTAGAGAAGTATGACTCCAACCCCTCAGGCTTCATTGAGGATTATTTCTCCTGTTCCACCCAAATGCATCTCAACACTGCAGTCCAAACAAGGTTCAAATCTCAGTTGCAGATCATCTTTGTTGTGTCTCATCAAGATGTGGGCAGGATTGGAGCCAGAGATTGTAAATCAGAGGCTGGGCTGGGAAGAAGTAGTCAAGGCTTGAGGGAAGCAAACTAAGGCTTGAGGAGCTCACAGCTGGTAGAAATCAGGAAAGGCCATCAGGACAGTGCTGGGCTTCTGTTGAGGCTGAGCACCAGGAACATGGCAGAAAATCAAGCCAGAGGCCAAAGAGTTTGTAGTCACCAGATCCGAAGTGAGACACCAGTGAGCCCAGAGTTAAATATGTTCTTTAGACCTCAGAGACAGATGTAGCCTTCATTTTTAGAAAGTGCATTTTCATAAAACCCACTGTTCCTTTACTTTTCAACTCAGCCCAGAGATTTCTCATCTATTGATGTTCAATGGCACAGTAGTATGCTCAAGAAACATGTAAAAATGTCTCATAAACTAATATCATTCAAGAATTTTCCACTCAAAGAAGTACCTTCTGCCTCTGCTGAATCTTTATGAGATACATTATGCCCTTGGACTTAGCAGGATTAAAGTTTGTCACTTTCACTATTTTTAGCAATTGGAAGGGTGACTTTGCCAGGGCCCCAATTGTTTTGGACCTGACTCAAGACTGAGAGTGTGTGGAGCAAACTTAGCTTAGTCTGCTCTTCAACATCTGTAGCTTAATATGACTTTACCATGTGGTCTTGTTTGCAGTAATGATCCTAAGGGAATACAGTCTCTGCTTCCACTCTGCCGCCACCAGCACCTCCTTGCCAAGGAAAATGCCCACCAAATGAGACGGAACCCTTTAATGGAAGTTGGAAACAAGATTAACTTGTTTAAAAATATGCACAAGACACATGTCTCAATAGATTCTGGAGAAAGCTGAGAGCCTGTCCAATCATTGATTCACACCATGAGGGGTACAGGAAGTCCTGAAGAATATCCAACTTCAGTGCTCTTCTGTACTCTGTATAAAGACTCCTCACAAACTATGAAGTTCTGTATAAATGATATTCTTCTTCATTATTAGCCTAAATTATTTCACAGGCATCTCACTTTTCTAGAAAGTTGGAAGGAAACTGAGATCGGACTAATAGTTGTGAGAAGGCATTTGAGAAGTTTTGCTAGTTTGTAGAGGGATGGCTCAACAGAAAAGGCCACAGTTCTCATTCACATAATCTCATAGGAAGGCAGAAGAGAAAAACCAAAACTTAAGCCACTCTACGACATATGCCATTAGGAAGTAAAGGTAGAAATAGTGAACAGGTAGAGAGGAGAAATAATGTGTGTTAGATACGAGCATTTTCCCGGAGAAAGATGGAAACACTTGGGATATTTGAGCCCCCACTGCCCCAGTGGGACCCAGTTTAGGAGTTGTAAATATTCACAAGTCATCCCCGAGAGTTGATGAGGTTTCTGAAAGATGTGAACCTGCTATGTCCCAGGCCAACAGCTCTTTGTTCTCATATTTCCCCTCTCCTGTCTGTGATCAAGCCCTCATCCCTTTTCACCATTTCCACCTGCACAGAACTCACAATATGGTGCCTTCTCCCCTATTTCTGGTCTCCCAGTGGCCTCACCTGTGGGAGACCATTTTTACTCTCCACACATCCTAGAGCACAAAATGATAATGTGTGCTGTAAATTATTACCCAAGTCCAAACCAGCATTTCTCTCATTTCAACTCATTCTCTTTATGAAGCAGTCCCTACTTTTACTCAACTTGTGTTGTAGGTTGTAACTTTCAGCCACACCAACTTCCTGCTCATTCAGGCATGGATTTTTAATTTTTCCAATTGGCTTTCTTTTTAAAAAATAATAGCTTCATTGAGATAAGATTCACGTACCGTAAAACTCATCATTTTAAAGTGCACACTTAATGCATTTTAGTATATTCAGAGTTGTGCAAGCATCCCAACTAATCTAATTCCAGAACATTTCATCACCCCAGAAGAAACTCTGTACTCACTTAGCCATGCCCCACACTCTCCTTTCCCCAGCTTCTGGCAACCATGATCTACTTTCTTCCTCCATAGATTAGTCTGTTCTGGAAATTTTACATAAATGGAACCATACAACATAGGGCCTTTTGTGTCTGGTTTCTTTCACTTTGCAGAATGCGTTCAAGGGTCATCCATGTTGTAGAGTGTACTTCATTCCTTTTTATGGCAGGTTAATATCCAATTGTATTGATATAACACATTTTGTTTGGAATCATTTGGATTGTTTTCACTTTTAGTCTATTAGGTATAATACTGCTCTGAATATTTGTGTACAAGTTTTTGTGTGGACATATATTTTCATTTATCTAAAAGTAGAATTGCCAGAACATGGCCGGGCGCAGTGACTCAAGCCTGTAATCCCAGCACTTTGGGAGGCCGAGACGGGCGGATCACGAGGTCAGGAGATCGAGACCATCCTGGCTAATACGGTGAAACCCCGTCTCTACTAAAAATACAAAAAACTAGCCGGGCGAGGTGGCGGGCGCCTGTAGTCCCAGCTACTCCGGAGGCTGAGGCAGGAGAATGGCGTAAACCCGGGAGGCGGAGCTTGCAGAGTGAGCTGAGATCCGCGGCTGCACTCCAGCCCGGGCGACAGAGCGAGACTCCGTCTCAAAAAAAAAAGAATTGCCAGGACATTTGATAATTTTGTGTTTAACACCTTGAGGAACCACCAGACTATTTTTCAATCCCACCAGCGATGTCTGAGAGGTTCAATTTTTTCTGCATCCTAACCAACGTTTGTTATCATCTGTCTTTTTTATTATCGCCATCTTGTGGGTATAAAGTATCTCATTAGCATCTTGATTTGAATTTCCTTCATGATGACAATGTTAAACATCTTTTCATTTGCTTATTGACCAATTGTATATCTTCTTTGGAGAAATATCTGTTCAAATCCTTTGCTCACCTTTTAATTGAGTTGGTTTTTTATGTGTTGTAATATTTCATTATATATTCTGGATATAAGTCCTTTAATGATTTGCAAATATTTTCTCCCATTCTGTGAATTGTCTTTTACCTTTCTTGGTGGTGTACTTTGCATAGATGTTTCTAATTTTGGTGAAGTCCATTTGATCTATTTTTTTTTTTATTTAATTGTGTTTTGGGTGTCCTAAGAAATCACTGCCTATGGTAAGGTTTTCTCCTATTTTTTTTCCTAAGAGTTTTATAGTTTTTACTCTTATATGTAGGTGCTTGATCCATTTTTAGTTCATTTTTATGTATAGTATGAGGTAGGCATCCAACTTCACTTTTTTGCATGTGGATATCCAGTTATCAGCTACTAGTTGTTGACTTCTCAATGTTAAGCATCTTTTCATGTGCATTGACCAATTGTTTATCTTCCTTGGAGAAATATCTACTTAAATCTTTTGCCCACTTTTGGAGTTGTGTTTTTAAGAGTTGTAAGATTTTGATTTGTATTTCCTTACTGATGATATGCCAGGTGCTATTCTAGATTCTGAGGAAACAGAAGTAAATGGGACGTAGCATACCTGTTGCCTCTCAGGGAGCTTACCCTCACGGGTGAGGGTGGAGATCACATATAAATAGAAAACAACCAGGGTGAAATAATGTGTGTGCAATGCCTAACACTGTGCCTGGCCCCCGGAGTGTGCATAGCAAAAGGTAGCTTCAATAATAATAATAACAGCTATCATTGTTATTATAAATGCCAGTACAGAGATGTGTGCAAAGTGCTGTGGCAGGAGGGAGTGACTTGCGCTTGTCTCAAGATTGGCTTCACATAGGGCCACCCCCCGGCACCTCTGGGGCCCAGGAAGGGAGTAGGGGAGGTGCAGGCATAGGGCTCTAAAAGACCAACCTTTCATGAGTGTGTGTGGTATGTGTGTCACGGAAACAGCTGGTTTTCTTGTCTCTGTGAGTGTCAACTCGGAATAAGGATTGTGATTGGCAATTCCCATCCCGGTCTGTACCTAAGAAGAAATGGCTTCCTTCATTTGTTTGTAGAAGATCTTGACAGGCTTTGGAGGGAAGCTCAGAGGCCGAGAGTAAATAATAAAATGTTTCTAAATAGCTTACCTGGGCACATTATCTTAAATATGATATAATTAGAACTGAAAGTCTCTGTTCCTTGGGGATAACATAGTGTGTCCTCAAACTGAACTTTCAGAGTATACAGCAATGGCGGTTTTTCATGTGGAAATTATCGTGCTCTGCAAAATATCAAAAACTGTTCATTTAATTTCATCATATGAACAAATTATCTTAGTGGTAGGGAGTATGGCTGTATTATATGTATTCCAGGGTTCACATTACAAAAAAAAATCCAATTACAGGAAACAATTTTAAGAAATCACTTTTCCAAGGCTTTTCATTATACTAATCATTTGTTTTGTCATCTGCTAGTACATGTTAGCAGAAAAGTGAGAATCAGTGCCATAAGTTAAGAAAAAGGTGTTAGAAATGAAAAACTTTAAATTGAGCACATTCTAACAATTAATATAATCTATTTTAAACTACAAAGTACTTTGGCCCAACTGGGTAGGATGTAGTTGTTTCCAGGAAGGATAATGTTAGAATCACTGATTCAGGATTTAAATTTTAATTTAAACATACTATTATATTTTATCAAAAAATAAAGGCTTTCTTTAGTATCCAGTTTTAATATCACTTATTGTATAAATTATGAGTTTTTATTCAGCCTTTGGTTCATCAGGCACTGATTGGCTGTCCGATATATGGAGGGAACCTTATTTAAGTATATGATCGTTTGTTCTAAAGTAGTTCATGATCTGAGGAGGAAATGCTGTCTAGTGTAGGACACATACATTGCTAGTTACAGGAAGTAGCAATTTGTGATAAATGCTGAAATAGAGAGGTTGGTTCAGATTCAGAGTGGGGTAGATCTGGGGGAGCTTTCTTGGAGAGCTGGTACCTGGGCTAGAGCTCAAAGTTGGCGGTAGGGGAGATGGCGGCAATGGGGAAGAGAAATCGAGGAAGTGGTAGTAACCTGGTACACATGGAGTGTAGAATGATTGGGGGATGTAGCAGCGCACACAGTTAGACAGGGAAGAGCCATATTGTGGACTCTTGATGATATTATACCAAACTAATGAGCCTGGACTTGATTCTGTAAGCAGTAGGGAGCCATAGAGGGTTTTTGAGGAGAGCTGTAACATAATCAGATCAGTACAGAAGTAGGTTGAAGGTTAGGTTGAAGGCGGGGAAGAAATTAGAGACCATTCTTGGGTGATACGAATGCCATCTTTCCAATTTCGTTTTAGTTTAAAAACTCCAAGGGGTAGCTATCTTATGATTTCAGATATTTGATACAGAAGTTTATTTACGTTTTAATGGTTAATTATGCCTCCTGCGAACTGAGGACTCCTCTTGACTGATATTTTTTAGCAATGGCCAAGGAAGAATTTATAAAAGGGTACTAATAAAGCATGAACTTGCTTTTTATTGTTTTCCATAATAACATCTGAGTCAGTACCCCAGATTCTCTCCTTAAATGTCTCTGAGCCAAGGAAAAGAACCAACCAGATTTTCATTTTAGAAAAAGGACCAGGAGGCCAGGCACGGTTGCTCACGCCTGTAATCCCAGCACTTTGAGAGGCCAAGGTGGGCGGATAACGAGGTCAGGAGATCGAGACCATCCTAGCTAACACAGTGAAACCCCATCTCTACTAAAAATACAGAAAATTAGCCAGGCGCGGTGGCAGGCACCTGTAGTCCCAGCTA
>NW_012101809.1:246276-248421 GCF_000951045.1 Mandrillus leucophaeus
AGGCAGGCTGCCTGGGGAGTGAGTGAGACAAGGGGCTGGATCAGCTGAGACTGGCAGATCCACTTCCAAAACGGCTTCTTCGCCAAGCTGCTGGCACTTAGGTGGGAAGGCTGGAAGGGTGGGCTCAGCTGGGACTGGCACCTAAGCACCTACATGTGGCCTCTCCACTATGGTGGCCTCAGGGTAATAGTCAGACTTCTTACAATGTTCTTGCAGCAAAAGCCACATGCTTTTATGACCTAGCCTCAGAAATCTTATAATGGACATTCATTTCACATTCTCTTTTGGTTGAAGTAGTCACAAGCCCACCCAGATTCAAGGGAAGGGGCTGTAGACCACACCTCTCCGTGGGAGGCATACCACGAAAGCCATGTTTTAAAATCACCACACTGGCGTTATTTCCTGATTCTAGATGAGAGATGGTAATTCAGTGGAGATTAAATGATTTGCCAAGGGATAGTAACTGGGATAGTTAATGGGGAAGGGGGCTTAGGGGAGGAGAATGACTTTTACCATAATTCTGACTCTAAATTCTTGCTCTTTCAATTTGTATATATTATATCAGCTAACACACACTTGCTAATATGTAAAAGTTCAAAGAAAAAAAATCAACTGGTTTTGAGTATATTCAGTAACTTCCCTAAATAGAAACACAAATTTAAAAGAATAAGGTTTGCATTTATAAGCCCTTGCATAAAAACTTCATATTTTAAGGAGGTCCAGGGATGAGTGCAGTCCTGAGATTGGTCAGACGCAACTTTGTATCATTTTTCTCACAAAGAAAGATCTATGAAGATGTCCCTGATACTTAACTGTGATTTCATTTGTTCTCTAGGAAAATCTCATCTGGCCATTGTCCAGCGGGTGAATAATGAGGGAGAAGGAGACCCTTTCTATGAGGTGATGGGCATTGTCACACTGGAGGATATCATAGAGGAGATCATCAAGTCAGAGATCCTGGATGAAACGGATCTCTACAGTAAGTGCACAGCCTTGGCTGTTCCCAGGGTCATCTTATTTCCCTCTAAGACTCTCAGGTAAGGCCTTGTTTGATTTATAGAAAGGGTGTCAGGGCAAACTCTGTGCCCTGATGTGTGTCAGCCACTTATGCCAGGTGCTGCTGTGGCAAGATACCCTAGCTGGAATCACTTCTGAGTCACTGGGAACATGCTAGCTAAGTGTTTATCAGGAGGGAGGCTTCAGGAACTGAGCCAAGACTATGAAAAGGAGACCTCCCAGCCTTTGGGTAGAAAAGGGACTACAGGAAACACAGTGTTCCCAGGATGGTGCCCAGAGGCCTCTCTGCCCTTGTTTGTGTCCCCCGTGTTCTTGTTTGGTTGCTTCATCCACCTAGATGCAGACCCCAACAGGGGTTCCACTCACACCAGAACAGCAGTGAGCAGTGGAGACGGTCATGAGATTGCCTACTCACAACCTAAGCCAAAAACTGAATATTCCTTCTTACACACTTCCCTGTCCTCTTATGCCTTTCAGCCCACCACCCTGGGTTTCTGTTCTTTCCCTGCCACTAGAATCCCTGCTCTTGTCTCTGTTTCCTTCTTTCTGGTCTGCTCCTCATCCTAACTCCCTCACTCAGGAACAATATAGGCTTTTCTATGCAGATGTGAATACTTTGGGTTACTGAACCTTATCAAAACTTTGCTTGCAAACACTACAAAGGCATGCTTTGTCTCTAGGGTTGGAATGTTATCTAAGTCCATGGGAGTCCCTAGGCCAGGAATTGTTTCCTCCTCAGAATTTAATCTCATGGAATAGCCATCCTTTCCTTCCTTGCAGATAACTCATTTCAGACTTCGGTCCTTAGTTTGTGAGATGCAGCCTTTCAGAAACTGGCTCCTGGTAGAAAGAGCTTTGATGCCATAAGCTTTGATGCCACGTCTGCCTGCCACTCTTGATTTAGAATTCTCAGGTGTAGCCTGGGCAACATGGTGAAACCCCATCTCTACAAAAAATATAACAGTTAGCCAGGTGTGGTGGCGTATGCCTGTAGTCCCAGCTACTTGGGAGGCCAAGGTGGGAGGATCCCTTGAGCCTGGGAGGTCCTGGCTGCAGACAGCTGAGATTGTACCACTGCATTCCACCATGGGAACCTGGGAGGACTGTCTCAAAAAAAAAAAAAAAAAA
>NW_012101809.1:251691-252768 GCF_000951045.1 Mandrillus leucophaeus
GCGGTGGCAGGCACCTGTAGTCCCAGCTACTCAGGAGGCTGAGGCAGGAGAATGGCGTGAACCTGGGAGGTGGAGCTTGCAGTGAGCCGAGATCGCACCACTACACTCCAGCCTGGGCGACTGAGACTTCACCTCAAAAAAAAAAAAAAAAAAAGAGAGAGAGAGAAAGGACCAGGAAATGTGTCTATACAGCAGAAGAAAACAAACTGATATGAAGCAGGACTGTTAGACAAAACTTCAGTCCCCAGGTTAGTACTGTACCTAGTTACCTGGGTTTGCAATCCAGCTCTGCTCTTACAGGCTGTGTAACTTCAGACACGCCACTTAACCAATATGTGCCTCTGTTCTGTTATCTGTAAAATGTGGAGAATAGCACTTAACTCAGTGGTTGTTATGAGAATTAAATAGATAAATTTAGAGTTCTCTGGCACATAGTAAGACCTCAATAAATGGAAACTATTATTATTCAGTCATCGGTCAATAAAAATGAAGTCTGCGAAGTCTCTGCCAGTGACATCTTGTAGTTTATAGTCTTTTCACATATTCACTAGGCCATTGGAGCTCCACAATCACCTTATAGGTCCTGATTATTCAAGCTACCATTGCTACTGACAAACTACCCCAAAACTTAGAGCCATAAAACAACAACTATTTTATTATGCTCACAGATTCTGTGAGTCAGGAATTCCAAAGAAGTACAGCGGGAATGGCTTATCTCTGCTTCAGTGTCTGGGGCCACAGCTGGAAGCTGCTTGAAAGGCTGGGGAGAGGCTAGGTGAGGTGGCTCCCACCTATAATCCCAGCACTTTGGGAGGCCAAGGTGGGAGAATCACGAGGTCAAGAGATCAAGACCATCCTGGCTAACACAGTGAAACCCCATCTCTACTAAAAATACAAAAATTAGCTTGGCGTGGTGGCAGGCACCTGTAGTCCCAGCTACTTGGGAGGCTGAGGAAGGAAGGAGAGAGAGAGAGAGAGAGAGAAGAAAGAAAGAAAGAGAGAAAGAAAGAAAAGAAAGAGAAAGAAAGAAAAGAAAGAGAAAGAAAGAAAAGAAAGAGGAAGGAAGGAAGGGAGGGA
>NW_012101809.1:255013-310245 GCF_000951045.1 Mandrillus leucophaeus
AAAAAAAAAAAAAAAAAAAAAATCCCGAATGTCTCAGATAAACTAGTGAAGCCATTCACGCTAAGGTGTTAGGTGCTGATAATAGTCTAAATGAGTAAACTCCCAGGGCACTTGTTTGAACAACATTAAGGCTTCAGGCACACACTATTAAAATTTAAGGAATGAAGGGGCGAGCAGAGGAATGATTCCCTAATGATGCCATTTTAAGTAGCAATCTGATGGGGGAGAGGGGGACTATTTAGGCAAACTTACACAAATCGGACAGTTGCTCACCAGTGAGAGCGAGGCTGCTAACCTGTGTTTGCTACTCTTTTGCTGAGTGATCCTCTTCCTGCAGGAGCAGATGAGGGTAAATCAGCTGCTGGCATGATTCCTTAAGAGCTGTGAAAAGGCCCAGAAGCCAGGGATACTGTCTTTCTTCTTGCATGACCCTGACCTCAGGTGATCTGGACACCTGGGTCTGGGTCTGCCCACTGTGACTTGAGCAAAAGGAGTGTCAAAGCAGGGGCCAGATGACTGCGAAGTCCCAGAGTCAGAGCGGGCCACGGAAGAGCTGTGCCAGCAGGAGGGCACTTTGTCCCTTCTAGAAGGAAACCCAAAAGCAAGCCCGAAAAGGAGAGAGGGCACACCAAGGAGCCAGATTCAGGGGCCTTATTTTCCTGCCACAAAGGTTCATTCTCACTGCAGCCACTCAGCTTGCACCAGATGTTACCCCATGGCCCTGTTTCCCTTTAGGCCAAGTTTGGAGAAAACCCAAATCCCTTTTCCTGTTCCCCTTAATGCAGATAAGATGGGCTAGCAGTTTCAAAATTTTACTCAAAACTCAGGGAAAACAAAAGAGAAAGAACCAAAGGAAACATTTCCTGTATCAAAAAGAGAAAGCAAAAAAAGGGAGGGAAAAAGTAGATATATTTAGATAAGCTTTAAAAAGAATGAGAACAAATTAAATTGGAAAAAGCAAATTTTTTCAACCAATAATTACATGCCTGATATATAGGCTCTTGGGAGGTACCAGACCCTGCCTGAGGCCCCCCACCCAGAAAACCCACCTTTAGAGATTATAGGTCCAATCTTATTTCTTCTCCTCTCTTCTTCCCTATATTTCCCCTGATTCCCTCCCAGTGGAGGGACTGGGGTTGAAGCAGGGAAATTGTGAGATAAGAGGTAGTGGCTGCCCTCTTCCCTTGTGTGGCGTGCTTCAGGTACCACTCAGAGCATGGTTCAGATAAGCAGCAGGAGACTAGTTGAGGCCAGTTCAGGGGAAAGGAGGGGGACAGAGTCAGAAATTCCCTGGGCCCCTGCAACCCTCTCAATACTAAGAATGCAGGTCCGTTGTGTGTGTATGACTTTGTGTAAAAGCATTCTCACACGTAGCTTCCAGTTGGAGTCTCATAATTAACTGCACAAGATGAGTATGAGAGCTATATTAAATATTACTAGCCTCCTTGTACAGATTAAAATAAAAACTGATGCTTAGAGAGGTTGTATGGTGAGTAAGTAGTGGAACCAGCCCCAGAACCCCAGACTTGGGTACCCCAAGACAGCTTTCCCCTTTTTCTACTATACACCCGCTAAGTGTGGAAAACACTGAAAAATGATGGCAGTCTCCCATTGTCTATCCCTCACCAACATCCTTCTACTTCCTGGGTGATACTGTGATGTCACCCATAGTTGACACTGCAGAAATGTTCTATCTGTCCCCTGTGATTCTGGGAAAACCTCCAAAGACCAACAGTGATTCTGAGATAGCTGCAATCTGTCCTCTGTGACCCCGCAGCTGACAATCGGAAAAAGCAGAGGGTCCCACACCGGGAGCGGAAGCGGCATGACTTCTCCTTGTTTAAGCTTTCGGACACAGAGATGCGGGTGAAGATCTCACCACAGCTTCTGCTGGCCACACACCGCTTCATGGCCACAGGTAGGACAAGTCTCCACTCCGGAGAAGCTAAAACACAATCTCTAGGGTGGGACCCAGGCACCAATCCTTGTTAAAATCTTCCAGCCTGATTCCAGTATGCTGTCAGGACTGAGAAGCACTGTTCTAGGAAGGAGGTTGCCTTAGATAGGGTAATGGATGCACCTACTCTCGTATTGAGCCCCAGGCCTGATCTTATAGAGGAAGAAATGAGTATAATTCAACTCTTCTACCAGAGAGAAGAGCTAAAGAAACCATTGCCGCACTTTTCCCTTTTCTACTCACTTCCTGGCTGAAGCCTGAGGCCATCTCCCTGTCTATTAGACTTACGGTGCCCTAGAGCAATGCCATAGAAGCTATGAATTGCTTAAATACAGAAGTGGATTGTGAATCTTGGGATCTTTAGAAAGAAAAAAAAGTGAGAAAATCCAAAGATAAATTCCTTCTTGTGAAGAAGGTCAAGTTTGTCTTTGAACCCTCTGACCATCCATGCCTAATTATTGTACTGACCTAGAATGATCATATCTATCATGAAGTTCAATATTTAATTAATCCAGCACGTATTTATTGAGTGTATAATGAGCGCTAGCACTGTTTTAGGTGCTAAAGAGTAGAAAATTTTCAGTTGGAGCTGCTTTAAGATAGAATTTCTAGTTCTGAATACAGATTTCTTTTAACTACTTCCCAGAGCATATGTACTATAAGTAATATAAGTTTAACATATGTAATATAAGTAATAGCTGTAATATATAAATATGATGCAAGGATGCCTCATATTATTGACAACTTATTATTTAAATAATTGCCTGTCTCTAGTAACGTGGGATTTCATTTCATTCAGCAGATATATGTCATACAAATAAGCCGGATTAAATTATCTGCATTTCATTCAATTATAGCATTAAAGTATTTGTTGTTTATGTGGCTTAGCTATCCATGTCCAATTTTAAATAATATCAAAGAAAATTAGTAATGAAACAGACATTTCCAGATGGAGACCTGTTTCTCCTGAGGTGCCAGTGCAGGGACACACATCTCCAGAGGACATGGGTAAGGCCCTGAGATGCACACTTGGGATTAGGATTCTCCACTCCAAAGGAACTGCAGAAGCCCTGCCAGCCTGGTGCCCTGGTACATGCATAGGGGGCCCTCATTGTGCCCACTCTGACTCCTCCCAGCTGCCACTGCTGGAATGGGTGGGACACAGCTCATGCTGATTCCTCCCCACCCCCTCACTCTCCTCTAGAAGTGGAGCCCTTTAAGTCTCTATACCTTTCGGAGAAGATCCTGCTCCGGCTCCTGAAACATCCCAACGTGATCCAGGAGCTGAAGTTTGATGAGAAGAACAAGAAGGCCCTGGAACACTACCTCTACCAGCGCAACCGCCCTGTGGACTACTTTGTGCTGCTTCTACAGGTGAGTAGGAAAGTCAGGGAACCTCTAAGGGCCAGATGAGGGCATCTCCAGGGTGAAGAAATGGCCATGCCTCCTTCAGCACCAAGTTCCGGGACTTAGCTGGCTGCCTCAGGAACAAAGCCAGCTGGGTGGACATTTCTTCATGACCCACAGGAGGGGGCTAGACACAGAAGACTGGTGTCCTGGGAGTGCTGGGATCTTTGACATTTAGTCTGACAACTCAGCAATGTTTGGGGTGGGGTGAATACCTCTCCAATAGGGGTTTTGCTTCTAAACTTCCAGAACTGCTGCTCTGCAGAAACTATAATACCTCCTCATCTCTGCTTGAACATCCCCTGAAATGAAACTGCCCACTGCCTGCTGAACTTTAGACAACTCTTCTTTAAACCCTTCTCTCTGTCGAGTGGAAATCTCACCACCTCTGACTTCCTTACTGGTCCCTGCTCTGCTCTCTGGAGGTGCACGGGACACATTCATTCTCTCAGCTGCATTTCTGCCTTTGTAGTTCCTGGAATCTTCTCTCCCTTAAGAGGACCAGGAAGGGGAAAAATGACCTGTTCAAAGAAGTGCAACATCTCCCCAGTGCTCACATAAGTATGATCACCTTCTGCTCTGGATACCTGAATAGGCCTGTCTTAAATAAGTGTCTGACATGATTACAGCTTGTAACACTGCTGGTGCCCTGTCTGGCTTCACCATTAGCTCTGTCACTGATTCCCTGTCCCTTCCCAGCATAACCTTGTGAATCCTAAATACGCTGATTGTGTTTTAGAATCTTAATTAAGCTCACATGAACTTAGAAATGGTCTCCTTGTTACAGTCCACTTCCAACCTCTCTGCTCTGTCACTGTAATTTGCCTCACATATATCTTTCCAAATGGTCTGAACAAAATGACCTCTCTTCTCCAAAAAATGGAGTCATGTGCTTCACTGTTGGAAATCAACAAGAATCCTGTTACATTGTTTGTATAATGTAATGAGCACATAGTTTCATGTCTTGTACTGAATATAAACTTAACAGTTTCCAAATAAAACATGGAATAAAATGTAGTAGCAAGAGTGTAGGCTCAGAAATTTGAAAACTATGGCTTTAAAATCCCATTGTTGCCATCTCCTAACTAACCTTGACCAAGTTATTCAATCTCTGAGCCTCAAAATTGAGTCCCCAGTAAATCCGGGATAAAAATGGCATGGGCTTCATGGGGTTGTGGGGCTAATTGCATGAGAATCTATGCAGTGCACATAACACAGTGTCATGTCCATGCATGCTATGCATTACACGTCAGCTATCACTATTTTTGGCAATGAATTAAACAAGCTTCACATAGAATTAGATTTTATCTTTTTTTTTTTTTTTTTTTTTTTTTGAGATGGAGTCTTGCTCTGTCTCCCAGGCTGGAGTTCAGTGGCCCGATCTCAGTTCACTGCAAGCTCTGCCTCCCTGGTTCAAGCAATTCTCCTGCCTCAGCCTCCCGAGCAGCTAGGACTACAGGCGTGCACCACCACACCCAGCTAATTTTTATATATTTAGTAGAGATGGGGGTTTCACCATATTGGCCAGGCTGGTCTTGAACTCCTGACCTCGTGATCCACCTGCCTTGGCCTCCCAAAGTGCTGAGATTAAGGCGTGAGCCACCACACCCGGCCTAGATTTTATCTTGACCTGACTTAGAAATGGTCCAGTCTTGGACTAAAGCAGTGGGGCAGTTTATGAGGCCCTGGGTTAGCTGGTGCTTAGGCCTGCATCGTGGAAGGGCCGTTACAGTACGCAACGACAGCTTGGTTATTCATGACTGGATGCTGTTTTATGAACAACGAAGCACTGAATTTACTGCAAAGAGCTACTAAAGTTGGAAGTGCTTTCTCAAATGTAAATCTGGAGAGAATTAACATTCCTCTGTGATAAGAACATGGGTCTAGTCCACTTGTTATCCAAGCAGAAATGCTTAAGGTTCTAGTCAATAGTAGAACTGGAAGTGCTCATATACATTCATAGTACACTTCCTTTTTTTTTTTCCCAGGGTAAAGTGGAGGTGGAGGTTGGTAAGGAAGGCCTTCGCTTTGAGAATGGAGCCTTTACTTACTATGGCGTCCCAGCCATCATGACCACTGCTTGCTCAGGTATTCTAGTTTCCATTTGTTTATTGGGAAAGTAATGGGATATGGTAGAAAAAGCAGAGGGTTCAAGTCTTGACTCCTCCTTTGACTCCTGTTAATCACCCTGGACAAGCCATTTAACTTCCTTGGCTTTAGTTCCTTCCTCTGCAAAATGGGTGTATGAATCACTTTTCGTTCAGTTAGTGCTTAAAGAAAAGTGACAAAAATTGAATTGTAAAAAGCAGTAATATTGTCAAGTGTTAGGGATCTAGGGTGGTAGATTTCACTGTGAAAAGACGAGTTTATTTTGCTTTTTATACTGGTTCCCTACCCTTCCATTTAATTGCCTGGTTTTTACAGGGTTAATTGGTGCTGGGGGTGGATAGAAGAGGGAAGATTCCCATAAGAAGTGTGTTTTCTGAGTTGCCTCTGAAACCCACTGCATCCTTCTGTCCTTAGATAATGACGTGCGGAAGGTTGGAAGTCTGGCTGGATCTTCTGTCTTTCGTATGTATCTCTCAAACCCCTTCCTCGTCCTCCCCATCGTAGTCCTGCCTCAGCCCGCTCTGGGGACCTGGACCTGGGCTGGGGCTAAGACAAATGCTGGCAGCCTCTTTGTAATGTTCTGCCAGGAGCACTGCTTCCTGCCAGGTACCCACAGACCATGGGAGCTTAGGTTCTTGTGTCTGGAATGTCTTCTGCGGCTTCTCTGCTCACATGGTTGGGGGATGCAGGGGTTGGGAGGGGAGGCACTGCTTATTGCCACCTTCCAGGAAATGCAGGCAGGTGATTTGTGTGCTTGGGCAGAGGTTCAGCCCTTCCTTCTGTGCAATAACAATTCACTCATGGCCTTTACTCAGAAACTCTCATATGCTATTATTGTGTCTGTGGGGTTTGTCCGCAGTAAGAAGTGACTGCAAGATTTGGGGATGTAAGTTCCACCCTTGTGCAATACGCTGCTTATCTGCTTCTCTTTCCTGCTTCTCCACCTCTCAGCTAGTGGAGAGGTATCTGCCAGCTGGCCATGCATGCTGTTGGTGGGGGGCAGGCACAGGGCTGATGGCTGGTTTGCTCTGCCCCTTCTGTGCTGTGCCTTCTTGCTGTTTCCTGTGTAGTTATTGCACTTGTGTTTAAAGGGCATGGCATTTCTTGTGATTAAAAGTGTGATCCAGAAAGAATTATTTCTCTACATTTCTTTCTGATTCACGGATCTGAATTTTGCTTTCAGCTGTCAGTGTTTACAGTGGCCACTTCAATGCCAAATAGGGTCTTTCCTCGCATCACAAAAAAGATTTTACGTATTCCCTTGTGGTGGGAATTGTCAGAGAGTCCCAGAGCTTGATATCATAGTCCCCGGAACATGGGAAGGTAGATACCATTTTAACATGAGTGAAACTAAGGAAATGACTTGCTTCAAATCACCCAGTAAGTTGGTGACCGGCCAAGATGCTTCCTGGTGTCCTGGCTAGTTCACACAGCACAAGAAAATACAGGTTTCAGATCCATCATATTCTGGAATGCAATTTCTAAGTGAAAATAGTGGAACAATTTACAGTGTAATTGTTACAGTGTAATTGCCCAGCCAGTGGCTGAAATGAAGTACCTGTCCAGTCTGAAGAGTGGCAGAACTTGAGTTAGAGGAGATCTGTAAAATTGAAAAGACCCTGGTACATTATTATACTTAAGACAACGAATCTCAATCAAGGTTGATGAAGGAAGCATCGGTGCTCAGTAGAACTCTCGATGGGCGAGGGACGGGTTACAGGACGTTGGCAAACCTTAGTTCTCTAAAGGAAATTTCCATCATCCGTCACATTAGGGACTACTCCTGGGATTCTAATATGTTACCTAGAAATGTCTGTGATCTCTTCCAGAAGACTGAAAGAGGTGGAAATTCTGAGAAAAAAAAGGCCTACATATGGCTTCCTAGCCCAATGCTGTGGCCAGGCATGGTGGCTCTCACCTGTAATCCCAGCACTTTTGGAGGTCAAGGCGGGTGGATCACGAGGTCAGGAGTTCGAGACCATCCTGGCCAACACGGTGAAACCCCATCTCTACTAAAAATACAAAAATTAGCCAGGCATGGTGACGCATGCCTTTGATCCCAGGTACTTGGGAGGCTGAGGCAGGTGAATCGCTTGAACTGGGGAGGTGGAGATTGCAGTGAGCCAAGATCATGCCACCTTACTCCAGCCTGGCTACAGAGCAAGATTCCATCTCAAAAAAAAAAAAAAAAATTGTTTTAAGTAGAAGGAATATGTTATCTGATTTCTTCCTTTCCTTCCTTCCTGTCTCTAGTTCTTTCTTTCAAAAGCTTTCAATGGCATCAGCGAGATAGAAATAAAGTTGCAACATTGATTTCTCCTTTAAAACTAGTTAACTGAAAAGAAGCATAACACTCTTTCTCTTTCTCTCCCCATGTTACTGAGCATCTCTGTAAATCTTCAGAAGGAAAAAGAAATATTATTAGCCAATAGGGGTAAAAAGACATTTTCCATCCTCCCGGAATCCATACTTAGTGTAGTGAAGTGTGAAGTAACTGCAAAGGCCAGCCATACCCCAGTTATCCTAGGTGAAGGCTCAGCCCATGGTCCAGCCACCCAGCATCTTTCATTGGCCAAGAACCTCAACCCTATAGGTTGAGGGAGAGCTTAAGTCTAAGCCAAAAGGCAATAAAATCTTACAGGGTCTTGGCCCAGCCCCCTCCCCCTATGCTTGAAGCTAGCTTGATCAGCCTTTGAGGATGAGGAGTGAGATTATGAGTTTGCTGGAAGACTGGCACGATGACCTATGCTTCAAAGTTGAACTTGAGGCTACAAAGAAGTCTCTGGCTTTCCTGTGTGAGGCGAAGGGAACACAATCTACACTGTCTTCTTCTTGGTTCTGATTGCCAGGAACCCAGGGTAGCTGGAATAGGTGCACACACAGGTGTGCAGATGTGGAAAGAACAGGTCTCCTTTCTGTTTGGTGTATACATTTATACATTGTATAATACATTGTATACAGTGTTTACAGTTTGGTGTATACAATGTATACAATTTGGTGTATACATTTCTACATTTAGAACTATGATTCTTCTTGAGAATAGAGGGTTTCTTAACTCCATTGTGTCTCATAATATTGGAGGCCCATTCTAATATTCGTTAACATCTCATGTCAGAGTAAAGGATTATCAGGTAGGTCATTTCAAATAAAATCATTTGGTTTAGCAAATAAAACTGCAGAAGCTGTCTATTTCCATATGCTATCATCTGCAGACTGGTTTCATTTAGCTCCTTAAAAAGGACTCTGGGAATGATCAGATAAGAGAGACGAAGACAGGTTCCCATGGGTCCCGTGGCCAGACACCACTTAAAGGGGGAGGGACTGGACTGTTACTATACACTCAACTCTACCCAGGCCCCCAAGTGATAGCCAGCAGCATTTCCAACTCCGTGGAGAAAGAGAAGGAAAAGGGAACAGAGAGATGCTTTGGACCACTGGTACTTACCACGAAGTGGCTATGATTTAATTCAAGTTGATTCACATTAACACTGCTAGAGATATTGTTCTGTAACCAAAGGGAGCTCCTAGGAGTCAGAGGCAGGATCTAGCTTCCTCAAGGATGCCCCTAGCAGGAGCACACGCTTTCCATTCAGGCCTCTGAGTACCCATGCAGGTGCCCTTGGCAGTTGAGCTCCATGGGAGCTGGGAGAGCTTGGTGGGAATGCAGCGCTGGGCTCCCAGCATGTTTGCTGGCTCAAAATGGGAGCCTCAAAGAATGCTGCCTACATGCTTCCCACAGGGCTCGGCTTGTGCTTGTGCCTCTGATTCCAAGATGTGTTGCACATCTTTTCAGATGACTTTCAGCAAAATCCATTTTATTTTCTTGTCTTTCTGGAGAGTGACTTTGTAAGAGGATGTGATTTCTGTGTTTTCAGAGTCAAGATTCCTTTTTGCAGAGAAGTGTGATGTTGTGAAGATCCAGGAACAGACTGTCTCACCCACTTTGTTCTTTGTCTCTTTCCTTTTGTGTTTATATCTTCCCTTTTGCAACTCAAATCCTTGGCCCCTGACTCTTTAGTGCCCGTCTCTGTGTCTCGTACCTTCGCTGTCAGCAGAGGGGACTCTCTGGCGGGCTCCCCAGGTAAACATGCATGGGTGTCTCGGGTCTCCGTAGATCCAGAGGGGTTTGCAAGAAGCCTTTGGCCTCTGTCACTTTCCTGCCTGAGAACTAATCTGTCCAACAGGCACTCTCGTGACTAAGGCATAGCACTTTGCACAAACAGCACTCATTTGCACATACCACCCAGGCATTGCTGGTTCAGTGGTGTCATTTGTGAGCTTACCTCCCAGGAATGTATCTGTGTACGCACATGGAAAAATGGTGGGGTGAGGGATAGTGTGAGTTTTTCCTCATTTGTCTGACTACAGAATGGAGGGATGAGGAGGACAGCATGAATGAAATGGGAATAGTGGAATACTATGCTTTATTTCTACCTATTTTCTTTCTACCTTTCTTTCCTTCCATGTCCTAATCTTCCTAATAATGTTACTGTGTGATCATCATATTCTCACTAGCTCTGCTCATACAAAGAATGCTGTATGTAAAACTTTCAAAACAACTTTTCATTAGGTTTAACCTCTTTTGTTAATAAGTGAAATAGTCACTGGGTTTCTTTTTAATCGGGTAACAATTCCTCATAGAGCTAGATAATAATTGAATGACTGAGTAGAATGCAACAAATCTGAATGATCAACTGTTTGTTTTCATCTCTAGAGGTTGTTCTCTTGGGCTCATAGAGCAAGTAATGACTAAACCAGGAACATATTTGTTAAATTGCCCTGCAGTTAGCACACAGTTCCATTTCCTCTACCCTCTAAATCTGTATCCCTTATCCCATTGCTGGGGTAATGCTACTAAGACCCCACCGCATCCTCAGCCATCGAGAAATTGCTTATGTTTCTCAGTCTGTATAGTAGATCCTCGACATTTAAAAAAGGCTATGTTCTCCAATTTGCAACCTCAGTAGTATTTGTGTTGACTTCTGTTTTTTCCCAAAATCAAATTTTTTCATCAAAAACCATCTGGTCCTCATGTTGATCTATACAAGATAAGTTAACCACCTTGTCAAATTTCACTGACGTTTTTTCTCTCTCTCTCTCGATGGTGATTTTCCATTAAGAAATAGTTTTTCTTGCCTTGTGAGAGCTCATGCCTTAATGATGACTACAGGATCGGACAGTCAATGTGAGATACCAATCTGGTGCCCTCGCCAGCTAAATGGTCTACTCCTACATGCCAGCAAAATTAGAAATGACCACATGATGGACCTTCAAGTTCCTTCACATGCAGTGAATCTTGGTGATGTCAACCGTGTGCTGTGAAGGTTCAGAGGAAAGGGGAGATGCACATTTTAAAAGACTTTCAGCCCAAAAGATCAAAGCGAGGATGCGTTTTCCTTTTTAATTAACCTTCAGTTAACCAGATGACCTAGTTAATTGTAACTTCCCAGTTAAAGGAAGGTTAATTCTAGTTCATCTGTATTGATTATGATAAAGTTCATGATAACCCAATGTCAGACAGAGATGAAAGTGATACCTTCCTGCTGTGCAGAACCTCCAGGAAGTGCTCTGATCCAACTCTGGGTGCTGTCACGTGCCCCTGAGAGTATTTTCAACTTTCCCCCCTTTTCCATGACTGTGGGTATTCAACACAACAAGAGATTAGTGTCAACACAATGCAAACCCTACTCATAAAGAGGTAAGCTTATTCCCATCCTTGGTTTAACTGTGCAAGGTGGAGCAATGGTCGGTACAGTGGGAGAAAACCAGAGGTAGGGAGTGCCTAGCTTCTCCTTTGGCTTATTCCGCTCCACCTTATGTCTGGTCTCTATCTAGAGCTAATCACTGTGCCTTCCCAGTGATCAGGTGACATCCACAGGACCTATTCTGTGATATTTCCTCTGTCATTCTTGCTTTTGTTCCATATCATTAAAAGAAGCAGCCTCAGAGGTCTGGGATTTTGTAGAAAGAAATTCCGGTAACTTCTGGCCCTGTAAGCACAGAGACTTTGGAACCAGGGGTTCTTATTCAGTGCTCGACTGTCCGTTCATAATGTGCATTGAGATCAACAATGATGCCATTTCCTCCTAGAATATGCCAAAGTACCTTAAAAAAATCTTTTTACTTTGCAAAATGTGCTGAGTGGAAATACTGATTTCTGATCCAGATACATTAATTTACATATATGCTAAATCTCAACCCTATCTTATATGGGGGAAAAATAAATCCTAGAAACCAGTAGGGTCTTTAGGTCTAAAAAAGAACTGTCATTGTCTTATTTGACGCCCCACAATCACTTTGGGAGATAGGCAGGAATTGTCATTGAAAAACAACAGACAAAAAAACAGGCTCTGAGAAAGTCAGTCAGTGTTGTATGTGTAGTAGATATGTAGAGGGACAAGGACTGGAATCTAAGTCTTAGATCGTGCTCTCCACCTACTGCCTGAGACCTTGCTTTACCTCTGAATATAGACATTTTGTGCCCTCTAGAGGGCTGTGATTTATTTGCATTTTGAAAGCAGTGCTAATAACAAATCTGGTGCTCACACTAGATTGAGGCCAGAGGTCTCTGCACCAAATATTGCCATCATTATCCATGGGGAGTCTCTTTCTATTTGAGCCTTAGTTTGAAATAAGAGCACAGTGGTTTGCAGATTACCTCCAGGGTGTGGTGTGGTTAACCAACTTGGCAGGTGCTTTCATTTAAAAATGAAACTTCTGATCAGGGGTTTCCCCTGAAAGTACACAGCCCCACTGCAGTTATCATTCCCTTTCCCCAAATTCGCTCCTTCTTTCTTCTCCTGGTGGTGGAGATAATTTTGAATTCCCCATGACAGTTCTTTCAAATCCACAAAAGCACAGAGACAGAGACTTTGGAACCAAGGGTTCTTTTCAGTGCTCAGTTATCCATTCATAATGTGCACTGAGATCAATAATGACAGTTTTCTCCTCAAATATACAGGGAATCTCTAAAAATAAGATTTCTACTTTGCAAAATGTGGTAAGTGGAAATAATCCTTCGGGTCGGCTCTTGTGTGATGAGCATTTGGGAACCGTTAAAGCTCCGTGTAAAGTGAGTGAGTTCATCTGGGATCCTAACTTGGGCTCAGAGTTCACACTGTAGTTTTGACAGACAGTGGCTTTGGTGTTTGGTTGTCTGATGCTAAATGTTGCCCCAGTATAACGAATTTTAATAATGCTAGTTTGTACTCTTACAGGTCTATGTAATTAAGCTTCCTGATCCATTTTGGAGAACAGAGATGGCCCATGGCACAATCACAGTCAGACCAAAGTAGGCCATTCCTCCTCATCCCTCACTGATGCTACAAAAGATGTAGGCAGGCAGCCCCTGAACCCTCCTTTTTCCTCAAATCCCCATAAGGAAAATGGGAGCTTAGCATTCTACTTCTGTATCTTGGGGTCTGCTTCCAGGATAGGGTTGTGAAGGCTCCCTGGATGCAGGTGTCACAAATGAAGCAAGAGTCCCAGAGCTGCTGCGTCCAGATTTTCAGGGCCCCTGACTATGACTGCAGAAGGAGAGGAGATTCCATCCAGCCCCAACTCAGTGTGAATTCCTCTTCCATACCCTTTGCCACCCTGCCCCCGATTTTACCCTGGTGCCTTCTCCACCCAAACCTCAGCAATCCAAGTAGCCAACCCAGGACAGGTATCTCTTACAGACTGACCACTCAAAGGCTACAGGAATGAGGTTTGTCACAATTTCATAGAGCAAAAAACCCTGCTCCTCATCACCCAGTTACACCTGAGCCAACCTGAGGGTCTGATGCAAGAGCAAGAGTGGGCAAGGGATGGGTTGGTGGCTTAGCCTGCCACCTGTTGACAGGTCCCGTGGTCGGTGTTACGTATCACTGTTTGATCTGTCTCCTTCCAGACCTCCTTGCACTATACTTAGGATTTTCCTCCTTGCTTCACTCCCCCAAACTGTGCCTCTGTGCTTTTAGGATATGCCAAGGGGAATTACACAACTTGAACTAGTTTGCCATGCTGCTAGGACACTCGTCTGTTACTGATTTCTTCTGCTTTTTATTAAAAGCATTTCCATGTCCCTTGCTCAGAAACTTCTGAGTGTATGTGCACAATTACCAAAATGCCAAGTCATCAGCATCCCACCTATTGAGGAATGTCAGACTCCAGGACACGAAAACATTGATCTCGCACAATACCCAGAGGAGCTGGGACTTTCTCATGGAGTAAAGGTTCTTTTTTCTTTTAAAAATTGCTTTTATAGACTCAATCTTTGTAAGACAGTTGTATCGTTTGGTGTTGGGAATCCTTTATGATTTTATAAATAAACTTTCAATAGCATTGTTTTTACTTTAAAAAAAAAAAAAAAAAAAGACGTGTTTTTCCTCCTCCCAGCATAACAGTGATGTAGCTTGTGTTTGACATGTGAGTCCCTGTGGGTGTCACCCACACTGGGTGCCAGTGAAACGATGAGAGCTTTGGGGGGAACTGGGATGTAGTTGTTGCCTCTGTCTCCAACAGGAGAAGCTTCCACAGATGGAAGGAGTTTAGTAGATAAAATAGGGCTCTTTCTCTGCTGTCCTCCCTGAACATATCTTGAACTGTGATGTAAGAAATGAGGATATGGAACAACTGGTGTAGGGTGTGTGAAGCCCATGTCTGGCCAGGCAAAGTGGAGGATTATTGAGAAATGGTGGTGATTCTCTGGGCAGCTGAAGCCGTAAGCCCTGCTCACACTTTCTTCCCTTGGTTATGTCCAAACTGAGTTGAGGTCAAAACCCACCAGGTCAAGGTATGGTTTTCCAGATGCTGCACTGGGGCCAAAGAAGCTACTCTTGGGCAGGACTCCCTGTCCCGCTTTTCTGCAGCAACTAGCCTGGAGGAAAGAACGCAGACTTATCCAGCCGCCACCCTAAAACAGCCACAGATGGGTCTGGCCAAGTCAGAACTCATCAATTTGTTCTTTTTTTTTTTCTTTTTTTTTTTTAAATATAGATTTAGGGGATACAAGTGCATTTTTGTTACACAGATATATTGCATAGTGGTGAAGTCTGAGCTTTTAGTGTGGCCATCACCCCAATAGTATACATTGTACTCATTAAGTAATTTCTATCCCTCACCCTCTCCTGCCCTTCTGGGTCTTCAATGTCTATTATTTCTCTGTGTCCACTTGTACATATTATTTAGCTCCCACTTACAAGAGAAATAATGCAGCCTTTGACTTTCTGAGTTATTTCACTTAAGATAATGGCCTCTATTTCCATCCATGTTGCTGCAAAAGACATGATTTCGTTCTTTTTATGGCTGAATAATATTTCATTGTGTGTGCACACACACACAAACAACACACAGAAACACACACATATGTACAAAATCACATTTTCTTTATCCAGTCATCCATTGATGGACACTTGGGTTGATTCTGTATCTTTGCTATTGTGAATAGTGTTGCAATAAACATACATGTACAGGTATCTTTTTTACATAATTTCTTTTCCTTTGGGTAGATACCCAGCCGTGGGATTGCTGGCTTGAATGGTAGTTCTATTTTTAAGAATTCGTCAGTTTGTTTTCAACGGATCAGGCCCGGAAGTGAAATGTACCTTTTTCTATCCAACACTACTGCTTTTTACAATCACCTTGGTGCTGCATGTTGTCTTCTACAGCACCATCGCTGTCCCTGTCCCTGTCAGTTCTTAGTCGCTCTGGAGAAGGATCTGGTCCCTCATCACACAGTGGATGGGTAGGGCCCTAGGCATCTGACTTCAGGGCCCCCTGTTTCACATACCCTTATTAAACAGTCTTTCTGCTCCATGTGGCCTCTTCCTCAAGTTACTGGGCCAAGGCCTGAGACTTCTTGGTGCCCTTTGATTCTAGTTGCACACTATTTTACTCTATCCAGCCACATTTCTGGAGGGTCCTGCTCCCCACCCTCGCTTCTTGGGGAAGTCAGCTTCCCCAGAATGACTTTAGGTTTGTGATGATTTAAGAGCATTGGTGACTTTAAGAGCTTTAGTTTGATGATTTAAGAGCTTTAATGACTTTAGCTTTATGATGATTTAAGATCTCTGAAACCTTTTTATACAACAAATTTAGATCATAAACTGTAAGAGTCATTGTATTGCCCTGTGGGACCCTGACGTGCTGATTCATTTATTCTACACATTTTCCTTGAGTACCTTCTCTAGGCCAGGCACGGTGCTAGGTGCTGGGCGTACAATGAGGATAACCAGAGAAGACAACGTCTCTGCCCTCGTGGAATTAAAAGTTGAATTAAGTAGATGTAACAAGTAGTTACTAATATGTAATTAATGCTTGTGAAAGTGCTTTGAAAGGATGGACAGGGGATCATGATAGAGTAGAACAGGAGGAATCTTCCTGCGATGACCAGACAAGGTCTTCAGAGAAGGTGGTGCCTCAGCTGAGAGCTAATGACTGAGGAGCAGACAGCCATTAGCTGAGGGGGGAGGATGTGGGGTGGGGAGGGGAAATGGGCATTCATTGAGGTGGGCAAAGCCTGCATGGTTAAGAACACCCAAGGAGGCCAGTGGCTAAAGCAAAGCAAGAGAGGGGAAAGGAGGCCCCAAGATAAGATCAGATAGGAAAGCAGGGAACAGGTCACGGCAAGGAATTTGGATTTTATTCAGACACAATAGGAAGCTGATTTGTGTTTTAAAAATGCGATTCTGGCAGCTGAGGTGAAAACAGATTATAAGATAGTAAGTGGGGAGACTGTGGTCCAGGTGAGGCTGAGGTAGCTGGGATTTGAGTGGAGACAGAGATAGGACCGATGGGCTCATTATGTCAGATGGATAGCGAGGCTCCATGGGGGGCTGAGGGAGCGGCAGGAGTCAAGGACAATCCCGGGGTTTCTGGTTTCAGCAACTGCATGTAAGTGGATGACACTTACTGAGAAGGGGAAGACTGGAAGTGGACTCCTTAATTCTCTAATCAGATCAAGGCAGTGATGATTATGGTTCTAATGAGAAAATGATTCAACCTATCGTTTTACTCTGTCTGCTGCATGGTTTGCCAGGCAACAGCTTGGCAGCTAAATAGATCATCAACTTTCCATGACTCATTCCAAATAGATGCTAATCAAATATTTTGCTTTATCTCAAGAGACAGGATTAAATTCCCAAGGTTCTACCCTGAAAGAGCAGAATCTATAAATAATCTGATT
The DNA here is from genome assembly GCF_000951045.1 of Mandrillus leucophaeus. NCBI lineage: Eukaryota > Metazoa > Chordata > Mammalia > Primates > Cercopithecidae > Mandrillus > Mandrillus leucophaeus. The sequence continues at coordinate 271,654 of NW_012101809.1, forward strand.
CTTCATTTGAGCCCCCTGAGCTAAATCTGTGTTAAGAGAAGCTGACAGCCTCCTCATCCCCTTTTTTGGAAGAAGCAGAAGGATTGGGGGAGCTTTGCAGTCTACCACTTGGGGTGGTTCCATGGTTGAGATGATGCTGGAGTTACCTTTGGTATCTTCTTTTCTGTTGTTCCTGGAGAGGGCAGCTCACATAAAACCAAGTGACGCGGTCTCAATCGAACGTTTCCAAGAAGTGTTTCTTAAAAATGTGAAAAGAACCTGGCTAAAGCATTCAGGAGATCTTTGACAGAAGGCCTGCAAATTATCCCAGTGCCCCCCTCAGGCCTATGCAAGAGGGAGCCCAGCCCTAGACCCACACCTTGGCCCTTCTCAGTCCAGCCCATCTATATGGGGCAAGGAGTTCTCAGGGCCAAAGGGAGGTGCTGAGCCAAAGCCTGTGTCCTCCCTTCTAAACCACATTTCAGATATCCAGAATCCTGGAATCCCCACCCAAACAGTCCTAGGGGACTGGGGGTCCAGAAGCCCTAGGGGCAGGGCTGGCTATCCACCCACGGCTCTGTTTTCTGGCATGGTTGCTATGAACATTTGTCAAGGAAGAGGATAAGCCTGTTTTTACCATTTATTAATGTAACTTCTAACTTAAAAATATTTATCCTTGTGGTTTGTGGGCTTCCGTTTGTCCCAGGCCCTGCCAATGTGGGAGCAGGCCTGAGTTCTTCCCACTATAATGTAAGGCCACATGAAGATTGGTTGCCTGTGCTGTGACAGATGGTTTTGAGGGCAAACCCAAGGCCTTGGCCTTTCTAAAATAAGTTTTGTGATTGGAGTTGATGTAAAATACCTCACCATGGTAGAGGGGCTCATGGTCTAGGGTAGCAAGCCACGCTTATAGTACCGACATCATCTCGTGCAGGGTCCTTGTGCACCTAATCTGAAGACAAGAACCAAGGAAGATGTGAACCACCCGTCCCCCGTCTGGGGGAAACAGATGCTCCAGCTCCTCACTGGGAGAGGTTGTGGGGAGCAGCCCGAGTGGAAGGGAGCCATGAGTTTGTCTTAGGCATTTGTTCCTCAAAGGAATAAACATCAACAAAGCAGCTCAGCAGCTTCCCAGGCTCTGATGGGAAGGGTGAGCCCCGTCACCACCACCCAGTGTTGCCATTGCCTGAAAGTTGTATGGGACCTCAGTAAACAACATCTGTCTCCCCCTCCTTCCCTGTCTCCCTCCCTCCCTTCCACTTCTTCCTCCCCACCCATCCCTCCTTGTCTTTTCTCCATCTCTCACCATCTGCAGTAAACCGGTCCCCTTCTCGCTGCAGTGGGTTGAATCGCTCTGAGTCTCCAAACCGAGAGCGCAGTGACTTTGGGGGCAGCAACACCCAGTTGTACAGCAGCAACAACAACCTCTACACGCCCGACTACTCAGTCCACATCCTCAGCGATGTGCAGTTTGTGAAGGTAACTCTCCCAGGAAGGTTATCCTCTCCCTCCCAGTGGGCAGCATTGGCTGGGTGACCGGGACAAGAAGACTTCCCCTGTGTTCCAGTACACTGCTGGGTGGTAACTGCTACTGGCTGTATAAAGGCTGTTTTCAGTCAGCTTTAGGACTGTTCATTATTTGTCACTCTTTTGACATCTCCTGGCCCCCTTTTATCATGTGGGGAAATGAGGCACAAAGCAATAGGTTAGCTTGTCTGACACAAGTTGCTGCCAGAATCATTTCCTTTGGATCCCCTACCATTGGCATCAGTTTGACTTTATTCGTTGGTTTTTCTAAGATAAGGTTCTTCTAAGATAAGTTTGCAGGTGATGAATAAACCAAGTGATGTATAGAAGAAACCATGCTATACATCTGCCTGTCTGTTGGTTAAAAAGAAGGAACCATGCTATACTTTTACATATGATAATATATTTTTATACCTTAAAGTCTAAAACACAACTTGACCTGTGTGTTAACTGAAAATCTTTTGTAGTCACTAGTAGGACTGCTTGAAAATTACTAAGCTATTTGAAGAGAACCATGTGCAATTGCCCAGGAGAGAGGTAGCAAGGCTCATGGCCTTATAATTAAAGAGGAGGGGAGCTGTTTCTTCATACCCCTCAGTGGGATTGGCATCGCACAGGAGGCTTTAACATTTTCCCCTTTTCTCGTTTCCATAGGTGTTTTTTCTTGTTGTTTTGGTTTGGTTTTTGTTTCTGGTTTTGTTTTTTTTTTTGACAGAATCTTGCTCTGTTGCCCAGGCTGGAGTGCAGTGACATGATCTCAGCTCACTGCAACCTCCCGCTCCGTGGTTTAAGCAATTCTTCTGCCTCAGCCTCCCAAGTAGCTGGGACTACAGGTGCCCGCCACCATGCCCAGCTAATTTTTGTATTTTTAGTAGAGACAGGGTTTCACCATGTTGATCAGGTTAGTCTCTATCTCTTGACTTCATGATCCGCCCACCTCGGCCTCCCAAAGTGCTGGGATTACAGGTGTGAGCCACCGCGCCCGGCCTGTTTTGTTTCCTAGTATTCTGCAAACCATTACAAACTTTGGCCTGAGATCTAGCTAGAGCCCCATTTATCCCAGGCCAACAAAACACCCAGTGAGTTCACTTGGTAGCTGTTGTACCAGTTGCAGGCTGGGTCATGAGAGGTGCACTGAAATCACTAGGGTGTAAGAAGGTCCTTCTTTCCAGAACACACGCCTTGATTATTTGGAGAGGGGTGTGTGCTGGCTGGTTTTCTGTGTTTCAGGACTTTGTGGACAGCCCTGAGTTAAAACTGATATCAGCCTATAAAAGTAACCTTGAAAAGTAACCATGGAATGTTTCCAGAGGGAGGAATAGAACCTGGGGGATCGGGTGAGACAATAACTATTTTTTGCAGTAAACTGTGCAAGGCACTTTACTGAGTCCTTTGTCTGAATTATCCATTTAATCTCACAGTCACCCTATGAGGTAGGTGTTGCTGTCATTCCCATTTTCTAGATGAAGAGTTGCGGTTTGAGGAGTATAAGGTCACATGGCTAGTAAATGGCACAGCCAAGCTTCAGAGTTGGGTCTTTCCGCCTCCAGAATCCAAGCCCTAAAGTCAGTGGGCTTTAGAGTGAGTGATAGGACATCGGAGCTAAAGGAACCCAGGGAAGTGCCTTTACGAGCTGACTGGGCAATGCTCATGGGTGCATATGACTGTGGACACTTAAGTCTAATGTGACAAGGAGGTTAAACCTTAGAAAACCATAGCCCACGATTCTGCTTCTCATAGCTTCCAGCCCTGAATCTTTCTCATTGCTAATGCAGACCTTCCCCAGAAGGGGAGGTAGGGAAAAAAGTGGGAAAAGAAGAACTCTAATATGTTAAGTCTGGTTGGTTGTCGTGTTGGACATGTGATCTGTGAGGAAAGAAATGGAAAGTCATAATATGAGTACGTGATTCAACAAATATTTAATGGAGGCCTGCTGTGTTCTTGGCACTGTTGAGATACTGTGGTGAAGACAGCAAGCTGCTGCCTTTCGGGAGCTTACAGGCTAATGGGGGAGAAAGACGATAACCATACACATAACCTAGGTAATTTCAGGTAGTAATAAGGGCTGTGAAGGGAATAAAGAGGTCATTGGGATCAGTGATTGGGCAGAGAAGGCAAGGAGACTGCTCTTGAAATGGTTATCAGATAGGCTGAGGAAGGACAATTTTGCTGAGACTTGAAAGGGGAGGGGGAGAATGTTCAAGATAGAAACAACAGAGGCTGGAAAGAGTTTGGTAGTTTAAAGCTCTGAGTGCCAGCCCACGGTGTGCAAAGGCAGAGGCTCCATGAGAATGTAACATCAGAGGTGGACACCTGGGATCTTTAGGCCATAGTAAGGAATTTGGATTCTATTTTAAGTGTGGTGGGATTTTTATTTTGTCTATTTATTTATTTATTTATTTATTTATTTATTTTGTAGAGACAGGGCTCTAACTCCAAACTCTTGGCCTCCAGCAATCCTCCCACCTCAGCCTCCCAAAGTGATGAGATTACAGGCATGAGCCATGGCACTCAGCCAGAATTTTTATGTTTGTTTCTCTTTTCATTTATGTTAGTCCATTTTGGCCACTGTAACAAATGACCATGAACTGTGTGGCTTGAACAGATATTTATTTCTCACCATTCTGGAGGCTGGAAAGTCCAAGGTGCCCACAGATTCAGCATCTGATGAAGGCTCACTACCTAGTTTTCAGATTACCTCTCATTGTATTCTCTCATGGTGGAGAGCAAAGAAAGGAAGTAAACTCTCTCCTTTTTTTTTTTTTTTTTTTTTTAATTGAGACAGGGTCTCACCATGTTGACCAGGCTGGTCTTAAACTCTTGGCCTCAAGTGATACTCCCACCTTGGCCTCCCAAAGTGCTGGCAAGCTCTCTTCTCATAAGGGCACTAATCCCATTCATGAGGAATTCACCCTTATATCCTAATCACCTCCCAAAGGCCCCACCTGCTAATACCACCATATTGGGGTTAGGGTTTCAACATGTGAATATTGAGGGGACACAAACATTCAGTCCATAACCGTTCATATCAGAAGTTGAGAAAATCAGTATGAAGATTTGGTTTGCTGCTTGGAGTAGAAAAGTGAAGGAGATTTTGAAGAGTCATGTTCAATGGGCAAAACATCATTAGGCTTTACAGATTGGACAGTACTTTCAGGAGATGGATTTGGCAGCTCCTCAGGGGAATGTGCTAAGATGATTACCTAGCATTAAGTTTGTAAGGATTTTCTTAAAACTTGCCGATGGGCTGGGCATGGTGGCTCACGCCTGTAATCCCAGCACTTTGGGAGGCCGAGGTGGGTGGATCACCTGATGTCAGGAGTTCATGACCAGCCTGGCCAACATGGCAAAACCCCATCTCTACTAAAAATACAAAAATTAGCCAGGCATGTTGGCAGGCATCTGTAATCCCAGCTACTCGGGAGGCGGAGGCAGGAGAATCACTTGATCCTGGGAAGCAGAGATGGCAGTGAGCCAAGATCCCGCCACTGTACTCCAGCCTGGGCGACAGAGGGAGACTCTGTCTCAAAAACAAAAACAAAAACAAAACTTGCCAATGATCTCATATCTCCAACCCTAGAACATAAGGAAAAGGAACATTCTGCAAATCACAAGCAACATAAAAGTCTGTTTCCTAATGTGAGATAGTGGCAGTGTTGAGAACGCCAAATCCCGGGTCAGTTCTCGGGTGTGTCTGTCCTTTTTGTCCAAACAGAAGACTTTGCTGTGATCAGTGCAGCTGAGCAGCACAGAACTTGGTCTTTCTTTCCATCTGGATATTTTGAAGTTAAGAAGACTAAATTTCAAAAGTAGAGAAGTTGAGAGGAAAGTGGAAACCAATTAAGTGTTATTCAACTGGGCGTAGTGGCTCACACCTGTAATCCCAGCACTTTGGGAAGCTGAGGTAGGCAGATCACCTGAGGTTAGGAGTTTCAGACCAGCCTGGCCAACATGGTGAAACCCTGTCTCTACTAAAAATACAAGAAAAAATAGCCAGGCGTGGTGGTGGACATCTGTAATCTCAGCTGTTCAGGAGGCTGAGGCAGGAGAATCGCTTCAACCCAGGACACGGAGGTTGTAGTGAGCCGAGGTGACGCCATTGTACTCCACCTGAGTGACAAGAGTGAGAGTCTGTCTTCAAAAAAAAAAAAGTGTTATTCAAAAACCTCTTTAGGCCAGGCACAGTGGCTCACACCTGTAATCCCAGCACTTTGGGAGGCTGAGGCAGGGAGATCACTTGAGGTCAGGAGTTGAAGACCAGCCTGGTCAACATGGCAAAACCCCATCTCTACTAAAAATATAAAAATTACCCAGGCATGGTGGCAGACACCTGTAATCCCAGCCACTCAGGAGGCTGAGGCAGGATGATTGCTTGAACCCGGGAGGCAGAGGTTGCGGTGAGCCAAGATCGGCGCCTTTGCACTCCAACCTGGGCAACAAGAGCGAAACTCCATCTCAAAAAAAAACTTTGATTAAAATGGGTAGTTCTCCAAAAAGGAATTCTGTGAGTTCAAACTCTTGTTTTAACACAAGTGTCTTTTTTGTCTTGATTTTCTCTTTTCTTTTTTTTAATGTAAAATTCTATCTTAGATTAACATTGAAAATTACCTCCCCCTGATTGATTAGACTGTGTTAGGGATATTATTTAGGCTGCTCATTTATCTACCTCCCTCACCCGTCTCTCCCCCTGTTTCCTTTTGTTGTTACTGTGTTTTTTAACATGAGGGTTTGCGGGGAAGCTAAAGAGAAGACTGCAATATAAGTGTTTTCACAGGTCGAAGCCCCTGTGGTTGGCTGCTGGAAGGTTTTGCAAGGGCTTTTTATATCCAGCAGACTGAAGGTCCAGGAGTAATTGAACTTCAAGATAAGCTACAAAATGGGATAGAAAGGTGCATCTAATAGTTATCTGGGAAAGGTGTTAAACAAAGCCATGATTAACAGTAGTTAATAAGTTATGAAGGTACCAAAGAATTCTTATGAAGGTTTTTTGAAATGTGTTCTATGTCATCATTAAGCTAAGAATACTTGGCAGATGTCTTACAGTCTGGACTGCATAACCTTGACCAAGATTCCTCATCACCATCTGGTGGCCAAATCCCTAGATTGCAGCATTGTGTCTTCAGGGAGGAATACACCACTTGAAAGTGAAAACAGAACATCATACCATGACAGGAGGCCAGGTGCAGTGGCTCACACCTGTAATCCCACCACTTTGGGAGGCTGAGACAGGAGAATCACTTGAGGCCAGGAGTGTGAGACCAGCCTGGGCAACTAAGTGAGACCCCATCTCAACAAAAATAAATTTTTAAATTAGCCAGGCATGGTGGCATGCACTTGCAGTCCCAGCCACTCGGGAGGCTGAGGCAGGAAGATTGCTTAAACCCAGGAGTTTAAGGTTACAGTGAGCTGTGATCATGCCACTGCACTCCAGCCTGCGCAAGAGAGCAAGACCCTGTCTCTAAAATAAAATGACAAGAGACATCACATTAGCCTAAAGGTTAACTTCCGGACACCTTGGCTGCTAAGTCAAAATGTCCAGAAAGGCACCCTTGCTTTTTGCTAGTTTCAGAATAAACAGACCTCCGCTTCCTTTGTAGCTTAGTAGGTGCTTGGATTCTAAACTGGCCACTCTATAAGAGAACACAATTTGAGCTAAAGCTGTTGCTAATAAATGGTTATATCTACTGCAGTGAAGAGGAAACAAAAACATGGTGTCTGTTGAAAAGTGGCTTGATTCCCTCAATCAGCTAATCAATAAGTATTTGTTAAGCACTAACAATGGTTCTGGGTGCCATGAGCTATACTATAGAAATATAAATCTAATAAAAATATATTCTCTGCCTTATAAGTAGATTAAGACCTAGTTAGAGAGAGGAAGCTTAAGGTAAGTTAAATAATAGTGACCAATGCAGGGTACTATCTAATTCATTACAAAATTATGTGGAATTTTTTTTTTTTTTTTTAATGGAGTCTCTCTCTGTCCCCCAGGCTGGAGTGCAGTGGCACAATCTTGGCTCACTGCAACTTCTGCCTCCTGGTTTCAAGTGATTCTCCTGCCTCAGCCTCCTGAGTAGTCAGGATTACAGGCATGCACCACCATGCCTGGCTAATTTTTATATTTTTAGTAGAGACAGGGTTTCACCATGTTGGTCAGGCTGATCTCGAACTCCTGACCTCGTGATCCACCTGCCTCGGCCTCCCAAAGTGCTGGGATTACAGGCGTGAGCCACTGTCTGGAATTTTTTAAGCACTAATTGGCTGGACAATGTACTTTAGGAATTTGGAAAGAACAAGAGGAGAGTTAAGGCAATGCCATGCAAAGGGACACCCTTAAACACGTATGGAAGGCAAGTAGACATGGTGCATTCAAGGGACTGGGTAGAGAGAGGAGCTGGGCGGGACCAGTGGTTCTGTCCTGGTGAGTAGTGGGAGTGCTGCTGGCCCTGCGAGGCCAGGTCATGGAAACTGGGCACAGCCGTTCAGGCGGTCCACTAAACCTTCAGCATCCAGTACAGTAGCCAGTAGCCATGTATAAATACAGCCATTTAGTACATGTGGCTGTTCAACGCATGAAGTGTGACTCTTTCAAACTGATGTGCTATAAGTGCAAAATACACATTGTATTTCAAGACCACTACAAAAAAGAATGTAAAATTCCTCACTAATCACTTTATACTAATCACATGATGATGGGAAATTATTTTGGATATGTTGGGTTAAATGAAATACGTTATTAAAATTAACTTTACCTGTTTTTACTTTGTAAAATGTGACCACTAGAAAACTTTGAATTACCCGTGGGACTCACGTTATATTTCTCTTCAGCAGTATTATGCTAGCTTAAAAGAAGTTGTCGTAAGTTGTTGAACAAGGGGAAGGAACTGACAAGAAGTGATACCCAAACCTAGAAATGCCTCTGGAAGAAGCAGAGCAGAGTTGGATACATTGACAGTCTGTCAACTATTTCTTTTAAGGCAACACATTGACATGGCAGGAGTTCATGATTTTTAAAAAATTTTTTTTTAAAATGGAGCTGTGTGAAAGCAAGGCTGTTAAGGCCGTGAGTCACATAGATGATTTAGCCATTGGGTGGTACCTTTCCTTTTATATAAACACCCACCAACAGTGCAGACCCTCTCCAGCCCCTGCCCCTCCCCACTCTCACTGCCGTATACTGCTGTGCTTCTTCCCACTAATGGCAGACCCTGGCTGTGGCTGTCTGAATCTTCTCTTTAGCATCACTGACAAGTGGTGGTTTAATATCTGTGTGAATGCCTCCAATGATGAGGAACTCAGTACCTTACAAGGAATTGTGTCCCATTCACTCAGTATTGTTACCAAAACTACTTTCTTCCCATCCTTTTCTCCCTGACAATGCTTAAAGAGAGGGTTAGAGTTCCTGGATCCTTGATACCGGGTAATAAGAGGGGCCTATCATTGTTTTTTAAAAACACGGTGGCTCATACCTGTAATCCCAGCACTTTGGGAGGCCAAGGAGGGTGATGTCACCTGAGGTCGGGAGTTCAAAATCAGCCTGACCAATATGGTGAAACCCTGTATCTACTAAAAATATAAAAAAATAAGCTGAGCGTCGTGGTGTGCACCTATAGTCCCATCTACTCAGGAGGCTGAAACAGGAGAATTGCTTGAATCTGGGAGGCAGAAGTTGCACCACTGCACTCCAGCCTGGGCAAGACAGAGCAAGACTCCATCTCAAAAAAAATTTTTTAAAAAGACTGGTACAACTCACTGAAGATAAAATCTGGGCAGAACTTTTCCAAAAATAAATTAGTTGAATAATATAGAGCATTTGGCAACAATAGTCATTCCCAAGAGACTTCCAGCTTGGGGGATGCAGCCAGTCTACCAACTCAGAGGGGCCCTGAGCCAGCAAATCCATTTCAAAGCCTACTGAAACAGCCCCTTCCTTCTCTCTTCCTCCTCTCCTTTCTTCACTCACTGTCCCTTTCCTTCTGTCCCCCTTCTCCACTGTCCATACTTGGAATTGCCTTCCTTCCCCTACTTTCCCTTTTGCTTTATTTTCTTGATTAAGGATTTATTTTTCCAAGACCTAGTCTTGCTTTCACAGCATCTCCAGTCACACTGACTCTGGGGGCAGAGGGGACACTGCTCCTTGCCCCACCTCCACCCTGTGTGCCATGGGCAATTTAGACATAATGAGATGGTAAGCTTGACAGTTGTCTTTGAAATGTATGCCCGTTATAAAGTCAAATGGTGAGACATGCATGTGGGCATGTTTTAAACAACCATTCCTAACAGTTTTGTATAATAGATTCACTCATGTTATCTCATTATCTCTGGGCCTCTTTTATAAGATCAGAGAGGTTAACAATGTGGCCAGTGTATTCATTTGCCCATTGGCTGATTAAAAATGTATATATATTTGGCCAAGGTCTCCCAGCTTGAAAGTGGCAAAATTGGGACTTGAACTTTAGTTCTTGGCAGTATGTTTCCTGCCATATTTCTTAGGTGAAGGGACATTTGTCCTTTGACTAAAGTAGAAGCCAAATCTAAATAACTAAAGAACCCAAATAGAGTAAGATCAACTGCTTTACTGGGCTTACCGAGTGTCATTTAGGGAATTTTCCCGTCCTTTGGTGTTAGAGCCAAATTTCCTCATCTTTGGGGGAAATTTTGGAACCTGACTTCTCACTTCCCAACAGAGGGAGTGGCAAAAGTCAGGTGTTCTCAACAAGCACATTGAATCGATTGAAGACTTTGGATAAATGCTAAGTGGAGACCTGTGGTTCCACGCCATAGAGCAAAGAACATACCATTTTGACCTAAAAAATATCAAAGCCAGTTGTTAACACTTTGCTGCTTTGTCCTTTAAAATCCTTCAGAGAAAAAAACCAAGACCTGAGTAGTACCTGTATCTGATTTTAACTAGGTCTTAAGTCAGCAGTTCTCAAAGTGTAATCTCCAGACTAGCAGCACCAGGAACACAGGAACTTGCTAAAAATGCAAATTCTCAGTCTCCACCCCAGACCTAGCAAATGAGAAACTCAGAGTTAAACCCAACAATCTTGTTTTAACAAGTCCTTCAGATAATTCTGATGCTGAGGTTTGAGAATCACTGATTTAAACCATCAATAGAAAACTCTATTTGCCCACCTGAATGGGCAGAAGTATGATTAGAAGCCTGGAATCTCTGTATATGTGTGTCCCATATGCTCTGCAAAAAGGCATGCATTCTTAACTGGTGTTTTGTGATTAGATTAGTTGTGCTTAGAATTTGCTTGGTTCTCTTGCAAAATATCCTGAAGTTTGTTGAAGAAAGGATTGATCGTGTCCAGTAAAATAATGGGTCTTGTGAGTAGTTGACAAGGAGCCACTGTTGAGACCTTACCAGATACAAAGCCAACTTCAAGCCTACTCTCTGTCACAGTGTGTAAGCCTCAACCATCCCCCTCCTACTGCCAGCAGAAATCTTTCCTGTTTCAACATGTGATACCAATTCTGCCCCAAAGGAAAGAGAAGGCAAAATGAGCAGAATTTGTTCGTTCTCTAGCGCTAATGCAGTGAAGGGGGGATGAAAACGCTTTAGGAGATGCTATGATTGGGAAGGATATTATGCCACATACCATTTCCATTCTTCCCCCAGTGCCAGCCACTGATGAGCAGTTTCACATCCCTGTACAGGGTGGCACACTACCTAGTCTGTTTTCACTGCTAGCAAGGATTCACAGTGCCCGTCTGTGTTGTATACCCAGAGAACAGGGGTGACCGAGACACCTTCCTGCCTTTTAGAAGAGACATTTGATCTATATTTTTCCTGCCTGGAATCATGGAGACTCCTGTCTGGTCTGGCTGCAGCCTGACCCTCCAGATGCCTTCACTTGTGGCTGACGTTTGACACAGCAGGAAAATCACAAGTCTGACTCCTGTGATTTGAGGAGACAGCTGGGAGACCTCCCTGCTGTGGTCCCTGCCAACATAGGAGCATGACCCTACATCCAGGGATGGGCTTAGTCCAAATCAGAAATGCCTGTGTTCTCTCAGGCCTTAGCCTCCAGCTTCCCAACACTGAGACCTGGGGCATGAGAGCTTCGCTGCTGGAGTCCTACCTTATTCTCACCAAGTCACCCCCGACTGACCCTTTGGGCCTTTGGCAATAGTATAAATGTGTGTTTTAAACTTCTCCATGGACAACCACCCGGCTCTCTGAAGATGCCCTCCATCCTCTCCAGCGTCTCAGAAGGTTTGGTTCTTCCAGGTGCCAATAAAAAGGAACAGTGGGAGCTGGTGGCAGACCAGCAAAGGGCCCCTCACTGTCCCTGCTGGACTGCTACAGCGTGGGTAAGGCCCCCGTTGGTGGATCTCAGGCCTCAGAGGCCGAGGGTTCCAAGCACCCCAGCGAGGCTGCCCCCGAGTCTGGGAAGGCTGGCTGCATCCAGGAGGGCTCTGCCTAGCTGCTCCTAAGCTCCTGCCCTCTTCCTTCCAGATCACACGGCAGCAGTATCAGAACGCACTCACTGCCTGCCACATGGACAGCTCACCTCAGTCCCCTGACATGGAGGCCTTCACAGATGGGGATTCCACCAAGGCCCCCACAACCCGGGGCACACCCCAGACCCCTAAGGATGACCCCGCCATCACGCTCCTGAACAACAGGAACAGCCTGCCGTGTAAGTCAGCTGGGCAGACGGGCAGGCCGGGCTGGTGTGGGGTGAGGACGACCCTGCCTTCCTCTTCTAGCCCTGCCCAGGGCTCACACCACCTGAGCCCTGGGTCTTCTCCAAAGCAGAGAGGTGATGCACGCGCTGTCCTCCCCAGGCAGCCGCTCAGATGGGCTGAGAAGCCCCGGCGAGGTAGTGTACCTGAGGATGGAGGAGCTGGCCTTCACCCAGGAAGAAATGACTGACTTCGAGGAGCACAGCACACAGCAGCTCACACTGTCTCCGGTAGCCGTTCCCACGACAGCAGGTCAGGGAGGCCGACTGGGCCTAGCAGAACAAGGGGGATCATCGCCTTTGGGTACTGGGATGGCCCAGGGAAAGCTGGCTGAGGGGAGCCCTGGGACCGCAGCCCCTGCGTTAAACCTCCAACCTCCTTACACAGCCAGGGAAAGGAAACATTTGCTGAGCACTTACCATGCATCAGGCCCTGTCTGATTCATTCTTCCAGGAAAACTGTGTGGGGCAGTATTAGGAGTTGGGTTTCTGCCTGGATTCAGACCCTGGCTCCTTCATTTAGGAGTTATGCAATTTTAGGCAAGTTATTAAACCTAAGACTCAGTTTTTTTTGTCTGAATAGATAAGTATCCTTATGTTAATAGGTATAAATTATGACAGCTATCTTATAAAGTAGCTTTGAGCATAAATGAGATAATGTACATAAAAGGCATATCACAGTGTTCAGTACCATGCTTTATAAATGTTACGTAGCTATTATTAGGCCTACCTCACAGATTAGGAAACTGATTAGGAAACATTCTAACTAGCTGTGGCTTTGACCAAAGGTGTAGTCTATAGACTTTTCCTGAGGTCTCGGATCATATCACCTCCGAGACGCTGAACACTGCTGCCTTGACAGTGGTGTTGCTCTGAGCGCCCAGGGTCCCAGCAGTCTTGAGAAGCTTCTGTGTTTGCCTCACTAAGATGTACTTCCCCAAGCTTTCAGTAGCCCCCTAAGCCTGCACCCAAGCCAGTAGTTCCCCTGCCCCACCTGCCAGACCTACTCCAATCCATAGTATAAGACTCCTCAAGTCCAGAGCAACAACCTGAAAAAGTGCTCAAAGATTTTTAAAGTTGGCCTGGCACGGTGGCTCGAGCCTGTAATCCCACACTTTGGGAGGCCCAGGCAGGCAGATCACCTAAGGTCAGGGGTTCGAGACCAGGCTGACCAACATGGTGAAATCCCATCTCTACTAAAAACACAAAAATTAGCCGGGCATGGTGGCGGGCGCCTGTAATCCCAACTACTCGGGAGGCTGAGGCAGGAGAATCGCTTGAACCTGGGAGGCGGAGGTTGCAGTGAGCCGAGATGGCGCCACTGCACTCCAGCCTGGGCGACAGAGCGGACTCCGTCTCAAAAAAAACCAAAAAAAAAAAAAATTTAAAGTCAACAAGACAATATGCTTGAACTTGTGGCTGACCCACAAAATCTGAGACATACATGGTCACTGTTCCAGGACCTGAATTTAGAACTGATGTTCTTTTTCTGCCCTCAACACCAAATCTAGTAGCTAAGGCACACAGCAAGAAAATGTAACAAACGAGTAAGAACGAAGGTGATGGAGTAGTCTTGGAGATCATCTAGTCCACCCTCGTCCTGCGACACATGAGGACCCTGGAGGCCTAGAGAGGGGAGACAACTTGCTCAAGTCCAAAAACTGCATCATTGGCAGGCTCAGCCTCATGGCTTCAGTGCAGTGCAGTTTCCAGCACACCACTCTGCCTTCTGTGTAGGTTTTTATTTGCATTGGTGGTAAGGCTTGGCCCCCTTCTGGGCTCTCAGGTTCTGTAATTCTTTGAACTCCCATTGAGTCCTGTGGGAGAAGACAGGGACGTTGTTGTTGAACCCTGTGGCTTTCCGGGGTTTGTGCAAATAGACCAAGGAGACCTCCACCTGTCCTCACGTGTGCTTTTAGTCTGGCAAATAGACTGGATGGAGAACACGTTGTTCTCTAACCCCTCTCTCTTGCCAAACAGTGTTTGAGGAGAGGGAATGATTTCTGACTTTGCATGGATCGTTGCATTCCTGCTCCTGTTCTCCATCTTTTTGTTCCTTTTGTGGCACTAAAATGCCTCTTGCTAACTAATGACACCCAGCACTTTCCTGGGCATCCCTGCCTTATTACACCACCCTCGCTGTGGCTCACGTCTTAAACTTCACCTGCTGAGGGATGTCACTCAGAATCACCCTGTCTTGATGCCTGAGTGTGTAGATTGAGACAACCTGAGTTCTCTCTTCTCTCCTTTCTCAGCATCAGATAGCGAATGTTGTAACATCAACCTGGATACGGAGACCAGCCCCTGCAGTAGCGATTTTGAGGAAAACGTGGGCAAGAAGCTGCTGAGAACCTTGAGTGAGTAGCTAGTTCTTCACCCAGATGAAAGCCACCCTGCTGATGGTTAGTAGGAAAAACATGTTAGCATCTTCCTCCTGAGGGAGGAGCCAGGGACTCCTCTTAGAAACCCTAATGAAGTACAATTGTGGAAATCCGCAAAAGGGATTGGGCCAGCACTGCACCCTTGATAGTTTTGGGATCTGTCCCATTCAGTTGTTTTCCTCTAGGACAGGAGACTGCACACCATGCCCACAGGTCAATTCTGACCTCCCTCCTTTACTGGTTTTTGTAAGTAAGGACTTACTGGATCACAGACAGATCCATTTGTTATCTATGGCAACAATGTCAGAGACAAGTAATTGTGACAGAGACCATATGGCCCACAGGCCTCTAATATTTACTGTCTGGCTCTTTAAAGAATTAGTGTCCAGGAGACTCAATAGAAAGAGAGCAATATCCTCCACACACGGAAGTCAGTGGTGGAGAGAACAAGGTGAAGATATGCCTTCCTAAAAACAGACCTGGGAACAGATTGCTCTCTCATCCTTGAGGACAACTATGTAATTATGACCACCTGCCCCACTGCAGAAAGGAGGTTGCTTCAGAGCTAGAGAATGCAGGTCCCTGGAAATAGCTCCCAGCTACAGCCATCAACCCTGATTCATGGGACATCAAAGCCTATGAGATTGGTCCTCTCTGAGGGTGTCTGGCAGTCAGAGGGGCTGGCCCCCAGGGGCACGGGAGGCATAGGCCTGAGGTGTTACATGGGCTTTACTCAGTCCCCTCCAGGAAATCTCAATTCCAGGCACTAGCCTGGGTTTGTGACTTTTCAGAGATGGCATCTTATGTGAAAAGTACGTCCTAATCTTTCAAGATGTAAATATGCCAATATCAGCACCAGCATACAATGCAGGTTAGTTCTAGCCAAGCTGTCAAGGGCTTTGTCTCCATTTCTGCTTCTGTTTTGAAACTAACTCAGACTGCCAAGCAATTATGAATGTTCCTCCAGTGTTACAGGCTGATACTTGCAACCTGTTTTTTTTCAGGTGGCCGAAAAAGGAAGAGGTCACCAGAAGGAGAGAGAAGCTCTGAGGACAACTCCAATTTAACACCTCTGATCACATGACAGGGCGAAGCCAGCATTCATTGGGTGTGTGAAATTCCAGAGCTTTGAGGGAGAACCCACCCTCCCATCATCTGCTTCCCCCAAGGCCTCCCACAGGTGACAGAACGTTCTGCCTTCCCTTCCATCTCTTCCTCCCTAGCTGTCAGTTTGGCAGATTTTCCCTCATTACCTCCAGTTTGACTCACAACTTTGACATGGCCATAACAGAAGCAGGTGCCGCTAATGGAACATGCTAGAAATGGTCTTTTCCAAGGCATAGTCTGGGACTGGAGAAGAGATGTCTGACTGCAAGCTGATAATGCCACTCTGGGACCCCTAATGTTCTTCTTTGTTCTTGGGGATCCCCTGATGCCACAGGAGACCTATCATCTTGGAACTCGCCATTCTTTCCTCCAGAACAAAATGTTAACTTTCTAATATATTTCATGCATAGCTTGGCTCAGAAGGTGCCATTGGCAGACAGGCACATGGGAGGCTGCAGTAGGAAGTCTGAAGATTAGTTCAGGGAATAGACCAAGAATTCCCCCCAGAGCTTTAAAGAAGTGGGACTCAGCCATGTTGGCATGTGATTGACATTACAGCACAGAAAACTGTTAGTGACTGGTTTCCTGTTAGATAAGGGTTCCAGAAGCCTGGGGAAATATGTCTCAGCTGGAATGGAAAGAATGTGAGATGGAACCTCAAGTCACTGTTTTTACCAGGGACACATCTGTTTTGGCTCCCAATCAGCAGTCTTCAATAGATCAATAATTCTGCCCTGGAAGAGAAGGAACAGGATGCAGAGAGACCCCGTTGGGAGCCAGAGATGGAACTTCAGGTCTTAAGTGCAAATCAAAGCAAAAAACAAACAAAACTAACATGGAAAAACTGTAAGTGCTGAAAGCAAGTTTAGCCATGACAAGCCAAAGAGTGCCCAGGTCAGCCAAGAAAGATACATACTCTCATGGGACTTCAGTGAGAGTTAGACAGGAATGTTGAAGAATCATTCTTCTTTTTCATGCATTTGTCCCTCTCCCACCCCTTACTACACCCTAGCAGACCAGCTGAGTGTACTTTATTCCAAGAACTTACTAGATCTCTGGTGTTTCTCCTGAAGTTGGGGCAGGTGCAATTCCAAGCATAACCACCAGATGGCAGAGTGACCACACAGACCTGCTTCCAAGAATAAAACAGTTCTCAAATGCAACCACAAAACTGGGCGCGGTGGCTCAGGCCTATAATCACAACACTTTGGAAGGCCAAGGCAAGTAGATCACTTGAAGTCAGGAGTTTGAGACCAGCCTGGCCAACATGGTGAAACCCCATCTCTACTGGGCATGTAGTCCCAGCTACTTGGGAGGTTGAGGCAGGAGAATCACTTGAACCTGGGAGGCAGAGGTTGCAGTGAGCTGAGATGACACCACTGCACTTCATCTTGGGCAACAGAGCAAGACTCTGTCTCCAAAAAAAAAAAAAAAAGGAAAGAAAGAAAAAGAAAAGCACCACAGCCAGCCTTAGGGAAAACTTGGAAGTAAGTGAAGTTTGTTTTCAGAATACGTATCTCCCTTTCCAATCTATCTCCTACCCTTTAGATGCTCTCAGTCAGGTACTCATTGAACTCATTGATTGAGTGCTGTCTGCTAAATCTCCAAACCATTCCCAAACCTTTCCCCGTGGTATACCATCCAGCGTCCCTCCCCTTCCTCCAAAACCCTCACTCCCACCTCCCCACACCCATTCAGTCATTCACAGGGAGGAGGGAGACCGAGCATTCCTCTGGGTTATCTGCATCTCAGAAGAAAATGCTTACCCACAGGAACCGTTAACTCAGGGGTTCTTAACTTGGGGTCCATCACCCCAGGCGGTCCATAGTTGGACTTCAGAGGGTCTATGAAACCCCTAAAACTGTTAGTATTTAATGTATTTATTCTTGTATGTTTTTTCCACAGCGTTAAAGCTTTCATAAGGTTCTCAAAGGTCTCAGACCTACAAAGAGTTAAAAACAAAAAACAAAACAAACAAACAAAAAAACCACTATTTTAAATAGTGTAACTTTCAGCCCAGGGTTTCTATAATGCAGAGTGAAGTGGAAACTGGGCAGTTCGAGACAGGTTTTTACTTGTAAGTGGTCTTCTCAAGTGTCCATCAATTGATGGGGAAGGCTGGCACCCACCAGGAAGTGGAAGTCCTCAGAAATTCTTGGCACACCCTACAGTATTGCACAACCAACACCCCCACATAACTTTGTCCCCTCTTCCCAATAACCCAGAGCAGGTGTTGCAGACAGGAGGGCCACAGCATGTGGAAGTAAAGACTTTGGAGCTAGAGACGCCTTTTCCTGCAATGATTATTGACTTCACCACACCCCTTGCCTGGCCTGGCCTGAGGCTCAGCAGTGCATGACTTCTCGTAGATAACTTCACAGCCATCCAGTCCCAACACCTGCTCTTGCCTGGTAGGAATAGGCGAAGTGTCAGCCCTCAGCATTGGGTACCTAGACCCAAACCAATAAATGGTGAGTTTTGAGCAAGAACCACCATCATGCAGGCTTCCTGCCAGCTGACCACTGGCCCCGGGGGTGCCTGCCTGGCTGGTCTTCATCACCCCTGAGGCCACCAGACTCAAGCCACTGCTGTTGCATTACACCCATCCCTTTGCAAAATCCCTATGGAGCCTGTCACCACTCCCCTCCCTATACACCCCCACCCCACAAAGATTTTCTTCAGGTTAAAAAAAAATGGTTTAAAAAAAAGATTTTAAAATAAAGCATTTATGAAGGCTCAATAAATTGTAAATAATTTTTAAATAAAATGAAAATGCCTTTCCTGGAACGTGGCTGTTTTCCTTGCCCCTGGAATCTTCTGACGTGGCTTCATTTGAGATACAGGTTGAGTGATGCCCACGTGTAATGATCTCACCTGTGGCCCACCTGCATGAAGAGGCATGCCGCTCCGGGCCAGGTGTGAGGCTGCGGTGAGGTCACGGGGAAGCCTTGGCACACTACTTTGGGAGGCCAGATGGTAAGATTTTTCAGGAGTGAATGCCAGAAATGAGAAGTAAAACCCAAACGAGAAGCCAGTGTGCATAAAGACAAGGAAGGAACACTAAGACGACAGTGAGAAGGTCTGGCATTTGCTGAACCCATGTGAGGGGTGAGGTGCTATGCTGGGTGCCGTCCAAATTCAAGGTCTTGGGGGCTAAACCCAGATAAGCCCCTGAGACAGAATGTTGGTCACACTAGCTGGCTTCTGCAGAACCTTCGGAAAGGAGTCCAAGTGGCATGACTCTGGCAGTTTGCAACCAAAGGCTAGGGTACAGAACACAAGAATGAGCCAGGCCTGTTGGTCAGTTTTAAGCCGAGGCTAGAGGGAGGGAACAGCCAGGCAGGTGGGAAGGTGTGTTTGGGCATTTAATGCCTGTGTGGAAGGAAGGCTGAAATCTGACACCTGCTACTAATTTCTCAAAACAAACAGGAGGATTAATTTCTCAAAGCAAACAGGAGGATTAGGGGCCTATGCCAAAACCTCTTAAGGTTCTTCTCAGGAACCTCAGTAGAGGCTATTCATTTCACTAACAGTAATAATACATGATAGAAACAACTATTCTGCCAAGGGCTTTATGTTCCAAGTATTGTGCCAAGTAGCCATTAGCTCATTTCCTTCTCAACCACCCTGTGGCGGGGCGGTTACTGTCTGCGAGGTTACTGTCTTCTTGCTCACGGTTACACACCTGGGAACTGGCAGAGCCTAGAGGTCGGAGTGCCTTGCTCTTGAGTGGGCAAAATTGGTGAAACAATCCCACCTCTGAAGTTCACTGGCATGTCAGAGGCCTGAGGAGTCCTGCTGGCTTCCCAAACTCACAACCCTTCTTCAGGTGAATGCAGTGGGAGCCACACCGACCAACATATCTGTCAGAATAGAAGTAAGAAGGCCAGATTCCCATTGAGATGGGCTTTTTCCAAGTGCTAAAAACATTTGAGCACTTTGGTACTGTCACTTAGGTTTAAAGATGTGTTTATCTTTAATAGTTTTGGCAGCCCCCTAAAGAGAAAATTTTAATTTTCCCTAACAAGAGAAATTAAATACTAATAAGATGGTCAGGTAGGATTGCACTTTGGAAGGCGACATTTTAGTATTTCAGGCTTTTTTTGCCCCCAAAGAACCAATTTTCGTCCCCATGGAGGCAGTATCATCCCCATGGAGAATGAGTGGTTTAAAGTGTTTGGAGAGAATGGCAGATTGACAGAAGGTAGAATCCTTCGACTTCTCTATTGGCTGCCTTCCCTTACTAATGACAAGCATCTTTAAATTGGAAGGAGAATAAAGACTGATTTGTTCAGAAGGCTGTGAAGAGATGGGTGGGAGGGCATCTAATCACGTTCACTCATGAACTTCCACCAGCCCAACCACACACTGGCAGAGTGAGTGCCCTCTGAAGGACTCCCGGGGCTCCGGCCAGACAGGGAAGGATCTGGAAACCACATCCTGTGCAGAAACAAAAGTGGTGGGGGAGAGGCGGTTCACATAGAAAAGTGTAAACAAGGAATGACAACTGCTACTTTCAAATACTTGAAAGGTGGTAGATTAGAAATGCCAGTAGATTTACTATCTGTGGTTTAAAGGAAGGAAAGGAGGGGCAAGGGAGTGGGACAAAGATCAAATTCTGGTTGAAGGTAGATGAACTTTCACCATGAGCTAAAGGTAAATGAGCCTCTTTTTTTAATTAAGAGGCTCCACCAACAGAATGGGATGCCTCACCAGGTATTTAAAGAATCCATCACCACCACCACCACCCCCCAATTTAAATGGATGAGTCAGAGACATATGGGAGAGACTATGTCACTGGGGGAGAGGCAGGACTTGATGACTTCTAAGACCCCAATCATCCCTCAGGACTGTAGGATTTTCTAACAACCCAGATGAGTCCTAGAAAGTGGCAGATCCTATTAAAATCACAAGAATTAACTTTAAATATTTAAAAACTCCAAATAATAGACCTCTTATGTTAAGTAACATCCAACCCCACCAAATTCTACAAAATGGCCACTTAGAGTGGCCCTTGGACTCTGAAAATTGTGATCTATGTTTCTGTGGTTCTAACTGCTTCAATAAACCAGGAGGGACTCTGACAGCAGGGGACAGGCTGATGTTCTATAATCAACCTAAGTGATGTCATCCCCTCTCACAAGTCCAAGAAGTCCAGTTTCTTAAGTAACATAAGAAGACAGCTGGCCTCCAAATGACAAGCCCGCAAAATCGCCAGGGAGTTACATGGTAGTTCACTGAAGGAAGCTATTCCTTTAGCCACTAGTAAAACCCTCAAAAGCATTCATTTTAAACTGGGGGTCACAACCTATTAATGGTCACAAAATCAGTCCATGGGTCTTGATCAACATTTTTATTTTACTTTTTTAGGTGAAGTAGAACACAGTAGAATGGCTCAAAAATAGAACGCACTACACATCACGAGTGAATACTGTTTGGTCAAACTTCTGTTTCAGTTAAATATGTGTGTGTCATGATTAAATATCCTTCTTAACACAGTTGCCCTAAAGAACCAAAGCTTAGGACTAGGGACACAACCATGCAGAAAGAGCAGGCAGACCAGACACTCCGGGTTGAGATGATGAGTTTAATGCCACAGCCGACACCCACATTCACACTTTGGCTCCTTCAGACAACTTGATCTTTGGGACTAGACTTTGTACAGAGTCAAACACCACACAGAAGCACGTGGTTGCCACACGCAATACTCCTGCCTTTTAGCCAGGGGGACAAGATACCTATGTCTCATGATCAAAGTACTCTTTTAGTCTTAAATAAAAATTTTAATTTGCTTTGACCTCCCAAGGCTCTAATCCCAGTCTCCAAATTCGTCTCAAGGGATGTTCTCTTCACATGGGGACGGTTTAAACAGAGGCCGCCTCACCAGAGCAGCCTTTCAGTCCTGCAAGTGTCTCTGATCCATGATATGTACATGTAGGTTTGTGCAGGCAGGGAACACGCATGACAGAGAACTACTTTGGTGGTACTGGACGGGTGGTGTTTCTTCACTGGATTTTGGTGATGGCTTCATGGATGGAGGTGGCCACATAATCTAGATTTTTGGTGGTTAAGCCACTCACGTTGATTCGACCACTTGGCAGCAGGTAGATGTGCTTTTCATTGATCAGATACTCAACCTGCTTGGCTGTTGAAAACCAAAAGGAGACATAATCAGAGCAGAGGGGATCCTTAAAGCAGTGGAGGCTCAGCAATTGTATGGCAATTACAGCTTTCCTTCTTTCCCCTTAACAGAGAGAAGCAAAACAAAAGGCGCTATTTTGACCAACTGACAAACAGAAAAATATACTCACTAGATTCTGGAAAGTACTCTTACTAGTTCACCTTTGAAGCCCCAGAAAATTCAATATGGCTACTACTGATGGGAATTTTAATCTGGGATTGCCTTCCAACCAAGCCTTATACATTTACATCCACCAGGACACCCCTTTCAACTAAAAACAACCATCAGATGGACAGCGTTATGAAACACTGGCTATGAAGTGCCTCCTTTAGTTCTTCCCTAACCTGGACTTAACACTGAGCACCCGCAGCAGCCTCCCTTTGACATTTCATATTTACAGTACATTGGACAAGGCCCCAGGCATGAGGTACCTGATCAATACTGTGTGAATTAACCAACGAGCTGAGAAATGACACAGACCTCTCTGACCCAGCACCATCAGACTTCTGTTCATTTCTCAGCTCTCTCGCAGATGCAGCAGAGTTTTTCCATGTTTGCAGAAATGTATCACATATGAGTAAGAACAGACTACCTGTACTTCCTTTATACAACAGTCTCTAGAGCAGTTTTGCTATTTGGCAAATCCATTGATAGAATTTTAGTGAATCCGGCTGGGCACAGTGGCTCACGCCTGTGATCCCAGCACTTCGGGAGGCCAAGGTAGATGGATCACCTGAGGTCAGAAGTTCGAGACCAGCTAGGCCAACATGCTGAGACCCAGTCTCTACTAAAAATACAAAAATTAGCTGGGCGTGGTGGCACGTGCCTATGGTCCCAGCTACTCAGGAGGCTGAGGCAGGAGAATTGCTTGAAATCCAACAGGAGGAAGTTGCAGTGAGCCGAGATCACACCCCTGCACTCCAGCCTGGGTGACAGAGTGAGACTCTGTCTCAAAACATTTGGAAAAAAAAAAAAATTAGTGAATTATTGCTTAAGTAATTAGTACTTTTAAGATACCACCAACCTGAGGAAATGGAATAATAATAAAATCATCATAATCAGAGGAGCGAACACTTATGTGCTAGGCAGTGTTCTAAGCACTGCATCTTAGTTCATCCTGATAATAACTTTATCGTGCCTGTCTTATAAATAGGCCATAAAGACGTTAAATGGCCTTCCGAGGTTGCACAGCTGGTCAGTGGTGGATGTGGGATTTTTCAGGCAGGATTTTAAGTCCAGGCTGTACACTGTGATGCTACACTGCCTCTCTATGGAAGTAAAAACTCTGGACCCTGGACTCAGGGCTCCTTGAGGGAAACCAAAACAGTTCACCCCAAAATATACTTTGACATATTTTGAGATGGCTGTTCAGAGGGCCTACATACACAAGTAGCCCTGCAAAGCTGTCTTTTGTGAGAGAGATCTGTATCTGTAGAGAAAATCTGCATGGCTGCAGCTAGACTTTCTCTGAGGACCTCCCTTGTCCAGATCTACGGGAAATTAACTGAGAGTCTGATGCCTTTAAAGGTCTAAAAGAAATAGACCTTTACCAGCTATTTTCTCCGAGGGCTGCTACCTGTGACTTATCTACATAATATAACAAGACCACCTTTGCTAACCAGGCCTTCTCTTCTCTGTCTGCCACAACCTGTTTTGCCAAGCTCCAAGCTTCCATTCTTTCTGTAACCCCAAAATGATATAAAAGCATCAATCATCTGGCCATTTATTTTAGTTTTATTTTGTAAGACACCTGTGCAAGTTAATAAATTTGCATGCTGGCCAGGCACAGTGGCTCATGCCTGTAATCCAAGTACTTTGGGAGGCCAAGGAGGGAGGATTGCTCAAGCCCAGGAGTTAAAGACCAGCCTGGGCATCATAAGGAGACCCCCGTCTCTACAAAAAAATCTTAAGAATTAGTCGGGCGTGGCAGCACACGCCTGTGGTCCCAGGTACTACAAAGGCTGAGGTGGGTGGATTGCTTGGGCCTGGGAGGTCAAGGCTACAGTAAGCCACGATCGTGCCACTGCACTCCAGCCTGGGCAACAGAGTGAGACTCTGTCTCAAAAATAAATAAAAAAATTTGTATGACTTTTCTCCTATTAATCTGCCTTTTGTCAGCTGATTTCCAGCAAACTTTCAGAGGGCAAAGGGTAAGTTTTCCCTTGACCCCTCCAAACAAACAAACAAAGCAAGCTTCAGAAGTGGTTTACCTGTGTGAACTGGTCACCCAAGGCGATAGAGCCTCAAGCCAGCACAGCCCCGGGTGCACCACTGTTTCTAAAAACCTGTGCCCTGAGGCAGTGAGTAACGGCTCCTACGCTGGTTTTTGGTTTTGTTTTAGTAAAAATGAGGCCTTTCTACTTTTTCAGAGAAGGGAGTGTCAGAGTTTGAGAAGCCAGTAAAAGTTATGGACTCTTTCCCTAGAGTAGGGCCAAAATACACATACACAATTTTTTAAACATCATTTCAGGGGCTTCACAGTTCTCCTAAAAGTACATCCAGGGACTCCAGGTTAAAAGCCCCATTCTGACAGAAAAAAGATAACAAAGGAAGTATTGTAATGTGAGAATTGTAGAAACTAGATGGCGAGTGTATGGGAGTTCACTGTACAATTCCTCCAACTTTTCTGTATGTTTAAAACTTTTCCGGCCAGGTGCAGTAGCTCACGCTTGTAATCCCAGCACCTTGGAAGACCGAGGCAGGCAGATCACTTGAGCTCAGGAGTTTGAGATCAGCCTAAGCAATATGGTGAAACCCCGTTTCTACAAAAAAATTAGATGGGCATGGTAGTCCACGCCTGTGGTCCCAGCCACTCGGAGGCTGAGGTGGAAGGATCACCTGAGCCCAGGGGGTGGAAGTTGCAATGACTCGAGATTGCACCACTGCACTCTACCTTGGGTGACAGAGTGAGACCCTGTCTCAAAAAAAAAAAAAAAGAAAAAAGGCCGGGCATGGTGGCTCATGCCTATAATCCCAGCACTTTGGGAGGCGGGGCAGGTGGATCACTTTGAGGTCAAGAGTTTGAGACCAGCCTGGTCAACATGGTGAAACCCTGTCTCTACTAAAAATACAAAAATTAGCCAGGTGTGGTGGCTTATGCCTGTAGTCCCAGCTACTTGAGAGGCTGAGGCAGGAGAATCGCTTGAATCCAGGAGGTGGAGGTTGCAGTGAGCCGAGATCGTGCCACTGCACTCCAGCCTGAGCAACAGAGCAAGACTCTGTCTCAAAAAGAAAAAAAAAAAAAGTTGGGAGGAAAACAAAACCCCTGTTTTTAGTAAGGGCAAATGATGTCAAGTGCTAAAAATACAACTTTTGTGTTATAAGCACAGTTCTATTCTCATCATTTTCCCAATTCATAATATTAATAAAACTAATTTCCTCCTGTGGATAATGGGAAGATATGGATATTTTATAGGGAGACATTCCCATATTGTGAGCTTTTAGACTATTACTATTAAAGATTATTAATACTTCTGTTACTTATAATATTTTTACAATTGTGAGTGAATTAATTCTCCGTTCCACAGTCAAGAGGACATCTACAGCTAACTGAGCTATTTCTTTACTTTCTTAGGTAGCTTCATTTTACCCCAAAGTATTTTGAGGGGTCCACAATACAAGCTCTATTAACTTTCATTTATATTTATTTCCTTTGGATTTTTCTGAGAGCACTTCACGCTGGCACTGTGATGGCCCCAGTTAAATACCTCCCCACGGCCTCTGCTGTTATACCTACAAACCAAGCCAGCCACACATCCCTCCCTAGAGTCACTGGGACACACAGGTGAGTGGCCACATCTGCACTGTGGGAATTACTAAAGAAATGACGCCTGTAATCTCAGCTACTTGGGAGGCTGACGCAGGAGAATCGCCTGAATTCGGGAGGTGGAGGTTGCAGTGAGTCGAGATCACACCACTGCACTCCAGCTTGGGCAACAGAGCAAGACTCCATCTCAAAAAGAAGAAATGCCTCTTCTGTCATCAGATGGGACTGCAGATGGCAGATGTGCCCTACTGACAACCGACCAAGATCACGCATGACCGCCTACTAGATTTTCAGTCAGCTTTAATTCCAACCACCAATCTAGGTTCTTTTTTTTGTTTTGTTTTGAGACAGAGTCAAGCTCTGTTGCCCAGGCTAGAGTGCAGTGGCGTGGTGTCA
The DNA here is from genome assembly GCF_000951045.1 of Mandrillus leucophaeus. NCBI lineage: Eukaryota > Metazoa > Chordata > Mammalia > Primates > Cercopithecidae > Mandrillus > Mandrillus leucophaeus. The sequence continues at coordinate 297,685 of NW_012101809.1, forward strand.
GCTCACTGCAACCTCAGCCTCCCAGTTCACACCATTCTCCTGCCTCAGCCTCCCGAGTAGCTGGGACTACAGGCGCCCACCACCATGCCCAGCTAATTTTCTTGTATTTTTAGTAGAGACAGGGTTTCACCGTGTTAGCCAGGATGGTCTTGATCTCCCGAACTCGTGATCTGCCTGCCTTGGCCTCCCAAACTGCTGGGATTACAGGTGTGAGCCACTGCGCCCAGCCCAATCTAGGTTCTTGTTTATGAAATGCAGAGATAACTTTGTAACCCCTTTTTGAGGATAATACCTAGAAATAGGAAAGATCTGTTAAGAAATCAGGTCTCTGAATAATCATACATATTTATATTCAGGATTAAGGCAAACCCAAAATGTACCTGAGCATTTATAAGAACCTTTCATAAATTAAGGCTCCCAGCTACCAATCCTGTTACCTACTGGCTGGCTCTGAGCCACTTCCCAGCCCACAAAAATGGAAATATCTTGGCTGTGGGTCAGCAGGGCAGACCACAATACTCTTCTGAGACCCAAAGAGTTTACGAGACCGTGGGACACCGTAAGAAAACCTAACTTGTCTTGGTCCAAAGCAACGGCTACCCAATTAGGCAAAGGCCGTGAAGGTGAGCTCAAGGCCAGCGACTGAAAGGAATGTTGTGTGTCTACATGCACACATGTGCTGGAGGTGGTGGGGGCCACTTACGGTTCAACCCAGTGTAGCTGAACATGCCAATTTGATCAGTGATGTGGTTCCAGGTCCCAGGGGTTTTGAGGGCTTCTAGTCGTGCCCTGAGTTCAGATCTCATGGTCAGAATCCGGTCAGCCATTGTCTTCACATTACCTTTCCTGAAGCATGGACAGTGACATAAATACCAATCCAGACAGGAAAGATGGTACCCGAAAACACACAGGTTTAAAAACCGTAATTTAAATGACAGCTGACAATGGGATCATAACCTGCCTATTATGGCATGTGGATGTCTGGATGGGTGGATGAACATACCAGAGAGAGAGACACTTAGGGGGAAGAAGGAAAGGACTACATTTCCTAGTGAGTCTAGTGCTGGTCTTGGGTATATTGGCCATAATACACCCACGTTTCAACTCAGGCTTCACCGAGGTGCTGCTATAGATATTAATAGGGTAATATGTTTCATCAGGACTTATTAAATAGAGATTGCAGATGTAGCTACTATATAAAATTACTGTTCTAAAATAAGATAAAGTGTAGGTAAGTTACAGATAAAAACCAAGAGCTCCCAAACTGTTAAACTGCCTAGAGGCTGGGTATTCTATTCTGTTGGGAATGCCTTTCTGGGTTTTCAAACTTTATGGGGAGGAAGACTGGGTGGAGGGGAAATTGGGGAAAACTACCATTCACCGAGTGCCCCCTCCTCTCTTCCAGGTGTTGTGTTATGCACATGTGAGGTAGGTATCAGCCCGTTTTACAAATATCTGAGAGTCAAAGAAGTTAACGTAATTTGATCCTGCTTCTGCCAAAATGAAAGGAAGAGACCCAGTTAAATGTACTGGGACAATTACTGCTCTGCACTCTCCACCCCCTGGCCCACCAAACTGGGAGCCCCTTACCATTCCTCAAAGAGCTCAGGGTTAGAGAGGGTGTCAGCCACGATTCGTGCTCCCTGGGCGGGGGGATTGGACCAAGTAATCCGCACAATCTTCTCCATCTGGGAAAGGACTCGCAGGATGCTCTCAGGTTCTTTTCCAACCACAGTCAGATTCCCGACTCTCTCATCTAAAGAGAGGGAACACAATCAGCTGTGGCTGCCGAAGCGGGGAGTGATGCGGGGAGATGGGGCTGTAACTCCTCGGGAGAGCACTCACTGTAGAGTCCGAAGTTCTTGGAGAAGGACTGGGCACAGAAGAACTCGAAGCCTTCAGACACAAAATAGCGAATGGCCCAGGCATCTCTCTCTAGGTTTCCAGATGCAAAGCCCTGATAGGCTGAGTCAAAGAAGGGGAACAGAAACCGGTGCTGCGGGGAAGGAAAGTGAGTCAAGGCAGGAAATCCTTCTGGCACCAACCTCAGACACCAGCCTTCCTTCCCCAGCTGATGCCTGGAGGGAATTTCAAACGCTGTCCATTTCTCCTGTTTCTTGACTATATGCACCCAAACACCACTTTACATCCATTTCTCTCTACAACCAGCAAGTGCAACCTTTTCCGTAAACTTTACTTTTTAAAAGTACATTGTCCTAGAGTATCCCCATTCAGCTTAAACAGGGCTTACTTCTGATGCAAGGAGGCAGTGTCCTACGTTGTGGATTCTCCTCCGTAAATTTCTGGCGTGAGAGCCTTAGTCAAGTGTAGGCTTGGTATCCCCAGGGCTCCTCACAACCTCAAGGCTATTCTACTAGGTACTCAAGAGGAAGGGAACAGAGTAGCCTCCATTCTTGTCACTCATCTCCTCAAAGAGCTCTCCACAGGGAACCTGCTTCTACAGCTGGGCTCTCTGAGTGGACACCGCTTCCCTCCCTAGAACTGTCTAAGCCTTTGGTTATACTTTGATTCCCATCTCTTAGGTGTATCTTGATTAGGCGGGACTGGGAGGTGTCTGGACTCCTAGCCCAGGATGACTCCTCTACAGCTCATCCCCCACATCCTGGCACCCCCCAAGTCCTATCAGTCCTGTCTCTTCAGAGCTCCCAAATCCTTTTCCATCTCAATGTCCCCACTGCTACCTACTTCATCCAGGTCACCATCAACTCCTACCTGGGCTATGGCAACGGTCTCCTAACTGCTCCCACAGCCTGTTTAGTCTTGCCTCTCTCTGATCCATTCCCCGCTGTGACATCAGGGTGACCTTAAGATCATGCACATCTGATCATGTCACTCCCCGACATCCAAGATTTCAGTGGTTCCCCACTGCCCTGAGAATAAAGTCTAAGCCTCAGTACAGAGGCCGCCCCTATTCACTCTAGTCTCATCTCTCACACTCCCCATGATCTCTGCCTGGGGCTTCTGACTATGCTCTGCCCTCTGCAGAGTACATCCCTTCCCTGTCAACGCCTGTCTGCTGATGCCTTCTTAACTATTCCCCATCCTACAGGACTCAACATGGAAACCACTTCTTCCAGGAAGGTTCCTGCCACCAACCCCCAACTCCCACATATACACTGCCCAAAGTCTGCACTATGTACCCCCATATAACACCATCAACACAGCTATCTCACAGTATCGCAGCTGCCTTAGTACTCGTCCATCTCCACAAACAGGCTGTCTGTCTTTGAGGGTAGGGACTGCATCTGCTCCGTTCAATACTGTATTCCCACAGTGCCCAATACACAGACAGCAGTTCCTCAGTAAGTATTCTACAGACTCGTTAACGAAGAATAGACACACTTTCAGCTAGGAATTCCCACCTAGAAATTACGCCAAAGAAATCATAAAGGGAAGTTTTGTTATGTAATTGTTCATCAGATCAAGTAATCTGAAGTAAACCTAAATATTCATCAGATGATTTACCCCATCCCTCATATGACACATCCATGAAAGGAATATAATATAGCTATGAAAAATCATGCTGCAAAATATTCAATGACGTGTATATAAAGAAGTGAAAATGAAAAACAAATTGTGTTGCAAAAAACAGTACAGACAAAATGATCTCATCTTTGTAAAACATATATATATAAAACTAGACACACACATACACACACACACACACACACACACACACACACACAGTCTGACATTCCATCTACCAAAACATTAACAGTGTCTTTCTTTAGGTAATAAAATTTACAGTTAATACTTATTTTTTCTTTGGACTTTTCCCATTTTCCTAATTTCTCAGTGAACAGCAAACAGGTATTACTTCTGAATACATTAAATAAGAAAACATACTATTTTTTAAGAGATGCTCAGAAGAGGCAGTTACCTTCATGACAGAAGCAATCTGCTTCCACTGCTCCGGAGTTGGGTCGGTCCCAGTTGGGTTGTGTGCACAGGCATGGAGGACAATGATGGAGAACTCAGGAGCGTTCTGAGGAGAAGGAAGCTATGTCAGTTCTGACACTGACGGGAATACTGGGAGACAGCAGCAGATCAGTCAGTGATGGAGGGCAAAGGGCAATCATATTCTTGTCACTCTTTCATGTCTCTTTTGTGCCCTCTCTCTTATGTGCTATGTCAGAAACCACCATCTGGTGTGGGGAAGGTGTCTCAGACCCCTTCACTTAGCAACTGGTCCAAAGACTTTGCCTGCTATTCCTGACACCATGCAATTCTCTACTTTTTCCTCTAAATCACCCACCTCCAGATCATTCAGGAAGCCCTGGAGGTCCAGTCCTCTCTTCTCTGCATCCCAGTAGCGATAGGACCGAATGTCTTTAAAACCAGCAGCGGAAAATACAGCATTGTGATTCTCTGCATGCAAAGGAGTAAAAAGTTAAGCACTTTTACAAACACTAGGAGGCATGAGTGGAAAGGATGCAAGTCAGCTTCCAGGGCCCTCCCAGGCTCAGTGTCCACTGGGCATCATCCAGGCTGGGGGTTAAGATGTAGAGGAATGACTGTAACCAAGAACAAGTTCAACCAGTCACATTAATGCCAGACTTATATTCTACTACAATGATACTTTCTGCATCTACATTCTATGCCTCCTCTGGGGAGTTTCAACATAGCCTTGGTAGATACAAGTCTACCAAGAGTCTTGAGAAAGAGTATTCTTAACTTGGTTTTGAGCAGCAGCAAGTTTCTCATGCACTGCCATAACCCACTGTTCAAACCATTCCCAATGGTCAGTTGTTCCAGGGCTGGATTACATTTTCTGTGTAACCAGGGAGAGTCATGAGGATAATTCTCTCTGGTTTCTGTTTTTCCTCTCACTTCAGCTGAAAAACTCACCCCAGGTTGGTGAGGACACATAGACGGGTGTGTTCTTGTTGTTTGTTCCGTTGTACCAGCGCGCTAAGAAATCAGCCCCAATTCGAAGTGCACCCGTTCCCCCCAAAGACTGCACACCTCCTACCTGAAAGAGAAGAAATAGGGTCACAGGCTGATAATGGTAAGGTTAGATAATATTTATAAAAGTAAGGTAATAATGAGTACTTACTCTGTGCCTGTTCTGTGCTAAGCCCTTTAATCATATTATCTCATCAAAACCTTACAACAACTACATAAAAAAGGTACTATGATTTGCCCATGTTTACAACTGAGGAAACTGAGGCTGAGAGAGGTAAAGAACCTTGCTCAAAGTTACCAGCTACTGAGCAGGAGTGCCAGTCTTCAACCCAGGAGGTCTGACACTAGAAGAAGCTTCCTTTCTGAACACAGAGGTAGAGGACACACCAAGGCCACAGAGTGTGTGTGTGTGTGTGTGTGTGTGCGTGCACGCGTGTGCACGCATGCACATGCCTTAGAAGGCAAACCCATCTCTTCAGCACCCATCCTAAGATCAAACTTACCCTCTAGCATAAGCCTCTAAAACAGTGTTCCTAACTTGTCATTGACATCAATCTGTACTACTCCTCATCTCTAGAATTCAGGCTTATTAATCCTTAGAAGTACATTCTAACAAAACAGAGGTGATGCATGAATACTACTTTCCTCTCCTTGGCTTCCTCTCTCTCTCTCTTTTTTTTTTTTTTTTTTTTGAGACAGAGTCTCATTCTGTTGCCCAGGCTGGAGTGCAGTGGCATGGTCTCGGCTCACTGCAACCTCCGCCTCCCAGGTTCAAGTGATTATCCTGCCTCAACCTTCTGAGTAGCTGGGACTACAGGTGCCCGCCACCATGCCTGGCTAACTTTTTGTATATTTAGTGGAGACGGGATTTCATCATTTTGGCCAGGCTGGTCTCGAACTCCTGACCTTGTGATCCACCTGCCTTGGCCTCTCAAACTGCTGGGATTACAGGTGTGAGCCACTGCACCTGGCCGGCTTCCTCTCATCTTAAAGTGACCTAACATAGGCAACAATAAAAGTCATATTTTATCTTTTTATTTATTTATTCATTTTACTTTAAGTTCTGGGATACATGTGCAGAATGTGCAGGTTTGTTATATAGGTATACATGTGTCATGGTGGTTTGTTGCACCCATCAACCCGTCATCTAGGTTTTAAGCCCCGCATGCATTAGGTATTTGTCCTAATGCTCTCCCTCCCCTTGCCAACCAACCACTGACAGGCCCTGGTGTGTGATGTTCCCCTCCCTGTATCCACGTGTTCTCATTGTTCAGCTCCCACTTATAAGTCAGAAGATGTGGTGTTTGGTTTCCTATTCCTATATTTTATCATTTACAAAATGCTTTCACGTACATTCAATGCCCACATGCCCTCAAAAGTCAAGTCTATATCCCCTGACACATGAGGAACTGATTCAGAGACATGTTTTCCCAAAGGATACACAGCTGTGAGTGGCACAGCTCAGCACAAATCCAGGTTTTCTATTCTAGACCGAGTCACTACATTCTAATGATGTAGTTATTAGAATAGATCTTTGCCTATAGATCTTTGACTTTGCTTCTTCAAAATTCTAATTAGGTTTCAGCATAAGTCAGCAGAAAAATGTCATAAACCACGTTGCCCAATTTACCTCAAGGATTGAAGAGAAAGGAAGAAAAAGATCACATGAAAAAGTATATCTAGCCAGACGCAGTGGCTCACGCCTGTGATCCCAGTACTTTGGGAGGCCAAGGCAGGTGGATCACTTGAGCCCAGGAGTTTGAGATCCAGCCTGGCCAACACGGTGAAACCCTGTCGCTGCTAAAATTACAAAAAAATTAGCCAGGCATGGTGGCACACACCTGTAATCCCAGCTACTCGGGAGGCTGACACACGAGAATCATTTGAACCTGGGAGGTAGAGGTTGCAATGAGCCAAGATGGCACCACTGCCCTCCAGCCTGGGCAACATGGCAAGACTCTGTCTCAAATAAATAAATAAATACAAGGAGGGACACACACCAATCTTCTAACAGTGGCAACCTCTGGAGAGGGGTCCAAGGATGTAGTGGTTGAAAGGGACTTTGGCCTAATCTGTAAGTCGTTTTTTTAAAAATAAGATGAATGTATTCATGTATTAGTCATAAAATTTTACAACAATTTAAAACATCTATTTAGATGTCTGAAATTTACTATTAAATAATCCAGCTCTGGCGGAGGGCAGGGAGGCAGGGAGGCAGGGAGGCAGGGAGTGGGGTAGAGGGAAATATACAGGATTGAACCTATACAGATAATTGTTGAAGCTAGGTGATGGATACATTCCTCATACTAGCAGGGATTCATTCTTCATACTGTTTTCTCTACTTTCATATAGATTTGAAATTTTCCATAATAAAAAGGTTTTTTTTGTTGTTGCTTTTTGTTTTTTGAGAGAGTCTCGCTCTGTTGCCCAGGCTGGACTGCAGAGGTGCGATCTCGGCTTACTGCAACCTCTGCCTCCTGGATTCAAGTGATTCTCCTGCCTCAGCCTCCTGAGTAGCTGGGATTACAGACATGCGCCACCACACCAAAAAAAAACCTTGGTTATTTTTTTTTTTTTTGTTGGGGTGGGGTTTTCCCCTTTTTGTTCGGGCGGTTTTGGACTTCTTGCCTTGTTGTTCGGCTTGCTTGGGCTTCCCAAGTTGTTGGGTTTCCGGTTTTGGGCCCCGGCGGTTGGCCATTAGATGGTTTTTAAACTTTTTTTTGGGGAGGAAAGGTTTCTTAATTTTTTTTAGGACCTTACCTAACATTGATGCTAAAAGACAACAAAAGGGAAAAAAGTAGAATGAGAGACCTAGCTCGTACCTTGATACTAACTTCCCAAGTAAACACTAATGAACAGTATTAATCCAGCAGTACATTCAAATTACCCCCTTGATTGAGAGTCATCCCATGAATGGATTATAAGAGACATAAAACCTGCCATGCTGCTAGATAGAGAAAACCCAAGTGATCATCACAACAGATAAGAAAAGCTTGGCTATTCCTGAGATAAATGCTTAGTAATATAGGAAACAGTGGATACTCCCTGACAATGACTGAAAAAAATTCATTCAACCCATAAGTCAGCTTAAAAACAATAAATCGTTTAGCAGAAACCCCATTTAAGCCAGGAACAAGGCAATGATACCAATTATCGGCACTATTATGCACCAATGTTCTGTTTGTATTTATAGGTGTGAGCATCTGTGAAAGAATACTATCTGAAATATGAAACATAAGCAAAGTTGACACTCAAGGGGATGCAGAAGTAAACACAGCTGTACATTACAGAGAGGAGCGAAGGCAGTGCACTGGGGTGAAAATGCTCAGTGTATGTCAGATTTGGTGGGCTAACTTCTCTGTTCTTTACAGTGATCTTTACTGAGCACTCATCCCTTGCTATTACTTTAAAAGTTTTGCCCCCACATTGTGGCTTACCTGAATTTTTTATGCAAATTGCTACCAAGATGATACAACACAAATGTGCATTTATTTTTTATAGGTTTGTCATCCAGCTAAGTTGAATGTCAATTTCATACATGACTTCACATTTCAGATACCTAAGACACTCTGGAGTGCTAATACTTCCTAAGCATATGAGCAAGACTTCCCTTGAACATGGTTTTAACTTCTGGAAACATGACAGACGCCAGTGGAAACATTTCCAGGCATAATTTTTCATTTCCGGTGCCCAACTTTTAACTCCACCCATTCTCTCCCACTACAGAAAGCCAATTCATTTTTTTAAAAAGTCAGAATACTTTAAAAATGTGCTTAGAAGAGATAAACCCACTCTACATTAACTAATCCTTGACATCCATGATATATATGACACTTGAAGTATCAAATTCTCAAGAAGTTATCACTCCCTAAAACTATATTAAATACTGGATGGCTTCAGTGAAACACAAGTTGCTCTAAATATCAGCAATTAACAGAAACAAGTTTTTGGTGAATCAATAACATAGCAATTTGGTCATTCTGCGAACTGATTTTTGGCAAATTGTCCTACAACCTAAGAATGTACTTGTTATAAAGGAAAATCACAACATCAAAGGAAGTAAGTACAGACTTCTCAAGGAGCCAGGCAACTGGACCTGGGTAAACAGGAGTATCCAGAAGAAGGGAAATCCAGGAAGACTTGGTATGAAGCTAGACAGAGCAGGCCACTGCTAGACATGTCAGCATATGATTGCTGGATTCTAGAACCCTTGTCTGAGATAACAATTTGTCAATACTATGACTTCACTGTGAGGACTAGGAGAGCAACCAGGAGCTGCCTGTGGCCAGAGCCATACTGCATTCATCTGGGTGGCTCCAGCATCTCTCACGGCATCTGGCACATGGTACTACATAAGCATGTGCTGAACTAGACGAAGAAAGAAGACAGTGGTTGTTGGGAACAGGCCCCCCAAAATCTGGCCATAAACTGGCCCTAAAACTGGCCATAAACAAAATCTCTGCAGCACTGTGACATGTTCATGATGGCCATAACCCCCACGCTGGAAGGTTGTGGGTTTACCGGAATGAGGGCAAGGAACACCTGGCCCACCCGGGGTGGAAAACCGCTTAAAGGCGTTCTTAAACCACTAACAGCAGCAAGCGTGATCTGTGCCTTAAGGACATGCTCCTGCTGCAGTTAACTAGCCAAACCCATTCCTTTATTTCAGCCCATCCCTTTGTTTCCCATAAGGAATACTTTTAGTTAATCTATAATCTATGAAAACAATGCTTATCACTGGCTTGCTGTCAATAAATAAGTGGGTAAATCTCTGTTTGAGGCTCTCAGCTCTGAAGGCTATGAGAACCCTGATTTCCCACTTCACACCTCTATATTTCTGTGTGTGTGTGTCTTTAATTCCTCTAGCGCCGCTGGGTTTGGGTCTCCCCGTCCGAGCTGGTCTCGGCAAGTGGTGAAAAGATGTGAGCCACGGCAAGAGCCCCAAGTCTCCTACAGGCAATCAAAGCGAGAGTGGGATGTCATGATGTGACAATGAGTCATGGCCCACGAGCCCTCCTTTCTACAATGCTCAGTAATCTCAAAGCTGAAACAGTACTACGCTGGGGATGAAAAATGAACATTTCTGTCTGGATCCTAAGATCTAAAAGTGGAAAAGTAGTACAAGGGAGTGAGGAGTCCAGAAAATAGGTCTCCACAAAATGGGTAAAGGATCTGGAAATGTTGAATCTGGAGAAGAAAAATCTAAGGGAAGAAATGATTACTGCTGGTTTTCTTGTTCATTCATTCTTTCATTTATGTCTCATCTTTAGTTTTGGCTCAAATGTCATTTCTATTTCTATCATAACCACCCTAGTTAAAACTGTATCCACTCCCAGAATTCCTAACATGCCTCCTCCTGCTCTATTTTCATAGCATTTATCATCTTTAGTATACTACATCATTTTCTTATTGATATAGTCAATAAGATTACATTTGTAGTCTGTTCCTCTCCCCAAAACTGAAAGCAAAGGCAGAGGATTCTGTATATTTGAGTCCCTGCTGTGCTCTAGCATCTGAACAGTGCCTGGCTCTAGTAGTGGGCATCTGATGACTGAAGGAATGAATGAATCCAAACCTCTGTAATCTGAGGTACCTGGGTAAGAGCCAAATGCTGAAAATCTGCAAGGTAAATAAGTAAGCAATGATCCCTGCTCTGGGGAAAGTTAGGGTCTTGTGGGAGATGAAGACTTATAAAATTGTCCACTATAGTAAGCACAGTTAAGTACTGTTATTCCCAAGCTGTGAACAAAGTCCTGTGATAACTCAGAGAGCTTAAACAACAAGCTCTGCCTAAAATACCTAAGGACTCAGTGTGGAAGTGACCCCTGATCAGCTCTTGAAGGACTTAGAGGTGGGGACTGCAGAGCTAGAGAAGTAAGGGAGGGCATTCCAAGTGGAGGGAAGGGCCAGGCAAAGGTTCTTAGTCATGGCAGGGCCCAGTAAGTCTAGAAAACAGCAAGGCTCTTAGAATGGCAGGACCTCTAGTGGAGTGAGGGGAAGTCACCAACTGTAAGAACAGGATGACTTTCAGTTTCTAAAGAGAAAATACATTCTCACCCAAAACTTACCCGTTTCTCCTTGAGAGCTGGGCTGTCATCCCCAAGGGCAAGACGAGAAGCACAGCTCCGGAACTCGGCCAGGCCCAGGATTGGCAGATACTCATGGTTTAGGCTATTGTCATTAGCAATCTTCTGCTCCACTTTCTTCACTACTGGCAAAACCCAGGGATGGCAGTCATCGGTGCGATATGCTGGAGAATGGAAAAGGGTTATATACAGAGGAGGCTGAGGCTGTATCCAAGGTAAGAGTTTGTAACTGTGAACTGGGAGAATCCCACCACCTTCCAGTCAAAACAGAACAGTGAAGGAAATTGGAGAAAAGTTCGTTCACTTACTGAGTACCTAATTTGAGCCAAGCACTGGGGTAGGTGTTGGGCAAACATAAGGGCAGATGTGGTCCCCATCCTTGTGGAACTTACAGCTCTTAACTATGTGACCTCCAAAAAGTAGAATGCTGAAATGAAACTGGGACATCACAGAGCCTGGTCACATAAGACAGTACATAGAAAAGCACTCTGCAAAGTAAAAAGCAACTTGCAAATGTCATGTCAATATCGCTATTGCATTGAAGTCTCTAGGCCATTGGCCCAGCAGTCTTCCTTCTGTATCTCCCCAAGAGACTTCCAGAAAAAGCCTAGGTGCTACTTCCACATGAACTTGGCACCTTTAACACAAACATGGAGAAGGAGCAGAAGAAGGCCCACCACTCCTCCTGTCCTAGAAGAGCAGAAATAAGACGAATGATAAGCAAATGCCCTGAGGATTTCAACAACAGGTGACACAATCACCCAAGGACCCACTTAAACACATCTTTATCCTCTCTGTATTCTGACCTCAGCCAGTGTTTACCCTTCCAACTTCATTCCCCTTCATCTGCCTCACCCTTTCATTGATCTAAATTGATCTGGTTCACAATATTTAATCTTGCTCTACAGTAAACCTCTAAGTATTTCCTCTTCCTCTGAAAGTATTTTTAAGTCACTCTGAGTTATCCATCACCAATTTCTTTCCCTACACTATTCTATGATTATGTTAGGATTAGAGCTTTACAGGGCAGTTGCTTTAGCCTTGCACCCACGTCAATAATCTCTCCAAGTAGGACTCCTGGCAGGGGTCGTTTGTCTCTCTGCTTGAATGTTTAGGTCCAGAATAAGCCTATACTTACGCAAGTAATTCTGAAATGGAAACAAAATTTTAGACTGATTCTGATTTTTATTTTCTTGATTTCTGCCCAACATTAATCCCTGACTTTAAAAAAAAAAAAAAATCACATTTTAGGGTTGTTGTTATTGTTTACTGAACAACACATTGATTGCAGAAAATTGGGAAAAGCCCAGAAGATAAAAAATAAACATAATTAATGTGTGATTGTGTTTTGAAACGTGAGAAGGAAATGAGATTTGGTAGGGGTCAGGAGTGGAATGATATGGTTTGGCTCTGTGTCCCCACCCAAATCTCATGTTCAATTGTAATCCCCAGTGTTGATGGACCATGGGGGCAGATTTCTCCCTTGCTTTTCTTGTGACAGCGAGTGAGTTCTCACTACATCTGGTTGTTTAAAAGTGTGTAGCACCTC
>NW_012101809.1:311695-314277 GCF_000951045.1 Mandrillus leucophaeus
GATAACTCAGAGAGCTTAAACAACAAGCTCTGCCTAAAATACCTAAGGACTCAGTGTGGAAGTGACCCCTGATCAGCTCTTGAAGGACTTAGAGGTGGGGACTGCAGAGCTAGAGAAGTAAGGGAGGGCATTCCAAGTGGAGGGAAGGGCCAGGCAAAGGTTCTTAGTCATGGCAGGGCCCAGTAAGTCTAGAAAACAGCAAGGCTCTTAGAATGGCAGGACCTCTAGTGGAGTGAGGGGAAGTCACCAACTGTAAGAACAGGATGACTTTCAGTTTCTAAAGAGAAAATACATTCTCACCCAAAACTTACCCGTTTCTCCTTGAGAGCTGGGCTGTCATCCCCAAGGGCAAGACGAGAAGCACAGCTCCGGAACTCGGCCAGGCCCAGGATTGGCAGATACTCGTGGTTTAGGCTATTGTCATTAGCAATCTTCTGCTCCACTTTCTTTACTACTGGCAAAACCCAGGGATGGCAGTCATCGGTGCGATATGCTGGAGAATGGAAAAGGGTTATATACAGAGGAGGCTGAGGCTGTATCCAAGGTAAGAGTTTGTAACTGTGAACTGGGAGAATCCCACCACCTTCCAGTCAAAACAGAACAGTGAAGGAAATTGGAGAAAAGTTCGTTCACTTACTGAGTACCTAATTTGAGCCAAGCACTGGGGTAGGTGTTGGGCAAACATAAGGGCAGATGTGGTCCCCATCCTTGTGGAACTTACAGCTCTTAACTATGTGACCTCCAAAAAGTAGAATGCTGAAATGAAACTGGGACATCACAGAGCCTGGTCACATAAGACAGTACATAGAAAAGCACTCTGCAAAGTAAAAAGCAACTTGCAAATGTCATGTCAATATCGCTATTGCATTGAAGTCTCTAGGCCATTGGCCCAGCAGTCTTCCTTCTGTATCTCCCCAAGAGACTTCCAGAAAAAGCCTAGGTGCTACTTCCACATGAACTTGGCACCTTTAACACAAACATGGAGAAGGAGCAGAAGAAGGCCCACCACTCCTCCTGTCCTAGAAGAGCAGAAATAAGACGAATGATAAGCAAATGCCCTGAGGATTTCAACAACAGGTGACACAATCACCCAAGGACCCACTTAAACACATCTTTATCCTCTCTGTATTCTGACCTCAGCCAGTGTTTACCCTTCCAACTTCATTCCCCTTCATCTGCCTCACCCTTTCATTGATCTAAATTGATCTGGTTCACAATATTTAATCTTGCTCTACAGTAAACCTCTAAGTATTTCCTCTTCCTCTGAAAGTATTTTTAAGTCACTCTGAGTTATCCATCACCAATTTCTTTCCCTACACTATTCTATGATTATGTTAGGATTAGAGCTTTACAGGGCAGTTGCTTTAGCCTTGCACCCACGTCAATAATCTCTCCAAGTAGGACTCCTGGCAGGGGTCGTTTGTCTCTCTGCTTGAATGTTTAGGTCCAGAATAAGCCTATACTTACGCAAGTAATTCTGAAATGGAAACAAAATTTTAGACTGATTCTGATTTTTATTTTCTTGATTTCTGCCCAACATTAATCCCTGACTTTAAAAAAAAAAAAAAATCACATTTTAGGGTTGTTGTTATTGTTTACTGAACAACACATTGATTGCAGAAAATTGGGAAAAGCCCAGAAGATAAAAAATAAACATAATTAATGTGTGATTGTGTTTTGAAACGTGAGAAGGAAATGAGATTTGGTAGGGGTCAGGAGTGGAATGATATGGTTTGGCTCTGTGTCCCCACCCAAATCTCATGTTCAATTGTAATCCCCAGTGTTGATGGACCATGGGGGCAGATTTCTCCCTTGCTTTTCTTGTGACAGCGAGTGAGTTCTCACTACATCTGGTTGTTTAAAAGTGTGTAGCACCTCTCACTTTGCTCTCTCTACTGCTCCGCCATGTGAAGGTGCTTGCTTGCCCTTCACCCCTCCTCCATGATTGTAAGTTTCCTGATTGTAAGCCTCCCAACCATGTTTCTTATATAGCCTGTGGAACCATGAGTCCATTAAACCTCTTTTCTTTATAAATTACCCAGTCTCAGGTAGTTCTTTATAGCAGTGTTGAGAACTAACATAACATATAATCCCAGTACTCAGAGACAAGGAGTATGAAAATTTTTGTGTACAACCTTCTAAGCTTTATTTTCGATGGCCATATTCTTTTATAAAATATGGATCATACTGTACATAGAATTTCAACATGCTTTTTTCCATTTAAATATATATTATGAATTTTTCTTCCTCATTAACTATTCTTCTAATAGGTGACATGTTTGCATGTCTCCATCCCATTCTTATCCTCTATCTACCTAGTTATCAAATCCCTCCCAAATAACAACTGTTAGTTTCTTAAATATCCTTCCAGCATTTCCCTATGCTTACACAAGCAAACACAGCTTCTTACATATGCCTTTTTAAACAAAAGGTAGCATACGGCGTACTATACACTGTTTTGTGTTCCTTGCTTTTTCACTTGAAGATTGTTTTACATTTGCACATAGTGTCCTTGTTCTTTTTACAATTCCTTAACTGATGAATGTACCATATTTTACTTTGTCAGTCTCTTGTTGGACATT
>NW_012101809.1:315582-332526 GCF_000951045.1 Mandrillus leucophaeus
TTTTTTTCAATTTTTCATAGAAACAGGGCCTCACTTTGTTGCCCAGGCTGGTCTCAAACTCCTGGGCTCAAGCAGTCCTCCCGCCTCGGACTTCCAAAGTGCTGAGATTACAGGCGTGAGCCACCATGCCTGGCCCAACTCACAATACTCTCATACCATTCATAGTATACCCCTTAGTCCACTAAACTTCTCAACAAGTTCAAAAAGCTTCCTTCGTCAGCTGGGATTTGGTCTGGTTTCTCCAAAGATATACCAAAATAACTACTTCCAAGTAAGAGTTGTCCCTAAAGCACATCAACCTATCTATGATCACAATGCTACCATTGTTCAAAATATTCTTGAAACTTCTTTTGGAATTGTTTTTAGAGGCCACATCTCATTATTTTGAATATCCTCGATAGTGCCAAATCTTTGTCCTTTCAAAGTTAATTATTTTTTGGGAATAGCATTTGTATCATCTCCATTGAAGAGCGTGAGTGAATAAACTGGGTAAAACTCACGGAGAACAATTATTTTAAAAAATGATCTCTTGTGTGGGTCCTACATGCCTTGACAGCCAGTCTAAAAGGAGTTTCCAGAAATCTTGGAACAAGAAAAGCATATTTGAACTACCTACAAAGGATACTATTTAGATGCACAAAAATTTGGGGTGCTTATAAAAAACCAGTTCTGTTATGTTTTAGTTCTGTGTCTGGGTGTTATATCTATTCTATAACATTATTAGGCTATATGTTTATATTTATGATAATATGTCATTCTAAATAATGTGTTACAGATAAATAAAATATGAAAGAGAAAGAAAAGACTGGAATACTGCTGTTCTTACCACTACTGAATATTTTGCGAAACTCTAAAATTCCTACTACTTGGGTTGGGGATGGTTGGAGAGGCATTGCATCTATACTGTGACTAAAAAAACTGGCCAGTTCTCCATTGCCCAGTTTTTCCCAGGCTGAGTTCTAGATTTGTTCCCAATGCCTCTCCTTACTGCCCTAGTGAAGCAGAACCAGATTCCTCTTGGGTGACTGGAGCAGTGAGGTCAGGCATTATCAGCAACCACTATTACTGCTCTCCCCAAGAATTTTTATTCCTATTTGTTGGATCCTTGAGTTTCTCATTCACTCTTTCATTCACCCATTCACATAACAAATACTAAGTCTCACCATGAGCTAGGCACTGGCTCGTAGAAGCTACAGAGATTGATACAATAAGATCCCGTCTGCCCTCCAAGAAACACAGAGCATAGATAGAGTCTTTAATTCTACTTTGAGGAGTCAAAGAAGATTTTGCAGAGGATGAAGAATGAAAGATGAATTAGAGTTTAAAAGGTAAACAAGGGAAGAAGGGCATGCCAGAGGGCACACCTGTGTAAGGCCCCAGAGGCCTGGGGAGCATGAAGTCTTTGAGGATCTACATTTTCACGACTCTGACATGGAATCCATTAAGGATTAGCTTATTATTAATTACTAGCTTATTACTATTAAGGAGTGGCTAAAAGAATCCTGGAGTCTCTTTTAAGGAACTTCAGTTTCAATGAGTAATCACTGAAAGCATTTAAGCAAGCGAGTGACATGAACAGTTGCACATTTTAACGGGATCATTTGAGTGACACCACAGAAAATAAACCGGAGAGAAGGACAGAGACAGTAGTTAAGAAGGGTGAGTTACTAGAAGTAGAAGCAGTAGAAAGCTACTGCAATATTCCAGAAGGGAAATAATGAGGCCTTGAATTCATGCAATGGCAGCAGGGATAAAGAAAAGGAGTGCCACTGGAAATAGATTTGAGGTAGAAAAGACAGAACCTATTGACCAAATAAACAGACAGGGGACTGGGGAAAGGACTGCTGTTAACTCCAAGGTCTCCCTCACGTCTGGATAATGAGTGGGTGGTGGTAGGGGGGTGGACCAAGCTCTAGAACACAAGGGGAAGATAAAAGAAAAGATCAAGGGGAAGGTAGAAATGATGAGTTGTGCTTTGAACACGCTGAATTTGAGGGAGTTGTAGGATGTGTCCACTATAGGCCTGACATTCAGAGATGAGGTCTGGGACATGGAGAAAGACATTGATGGAACCTGAGGGCAGAATAATAACACGGATTTACTACTTTGTACATACAAGGTACTGCGCTAAATACATTTCTTTACTCTCATTTAATTTGTATAGCAATCCACAAAATAGATACTGTGATGTCTATTTTAAGGATCTGGCCACTGTGGCCAGAAAAGTCAAATGATTTGCCCAGGATCACAGAGATAACAAGAGCTAGGCTGTCAGTTCATGGATCCATGTGCTTTTTTAAAAGCAAGAGATGTCTAGAGAAAGCCTGAAGCAAGCAGGCCCCTGGGACCATGTCAGGGGCCTTTTTATCAGCATGCTCCCCAGCTCCATGCCCCACTGGTCTTCTTTTTGGGTACAAGCCCTTTTAGGGGACTCACAAAGTCTACAGGTGGGCCCATGTGGGCCCAGCAGTCTTGCTTTGCAAGAAGGAAAGGAAGAAAGAAGATGGAGATTTAAATGGTCAAACCATCACCCTCATCTTCCTAAGATCTCCACTTCCCTCATCCATCCCCACTCAAAAGCCCAACTAGGATACTAGGGAGAAGGCCAGGGGTACTCAGAAACACCTGATAAAGTATATATTTCCAACTATTTTATTTGAAGATGCTAGGAAACCATGTTGAAAACAAGAAATATTAAGGCTAGCAGAGTATATCTGCGCCAAAAGAAAGCTAGGCTCACATGAAAAAATGGACTGGAGTCTTTGAAGAAACTTCTTGCTACAGGTTGCACCAGGTTGGATCCATCTCCCATGTCCTTAAAGCCACTTCAGTCTGAAGCTTTGAGAAGCACTAAAATGATCAACTTAGAAAGCATTGGTGCCTAGCAGTGGAAAATGTGATACTCTCCTCTGTTTACCTATAAGGAAATTATTTAAATCATCACAGCAAGAACAACAACTCTGGGGAAACTAGCTCCAAGTAGAAACTGACTTGAGATTACAGTTGTAGTTTATTCTAAACGTATCCAAATCACTGGTATATTAACTAGATAACCTCCATTTGGTTTTATCTTAACTTGGGGGAAAAAAAGTATCTTCCTTAAGGTCAGTGATTAATTACATTTTCTTCACAAGGTGTATACTTGGGGATGTGTATAAATAAGGCTAGGACATATAAAAGCTGGAAGGAGCCCTTTTATTCTACTCTAATTAGATCCTTATCCAAACACCTGCTATTCACAAAAAGATGGGTCACATTGACAATCAAAAATAACATTTATATATAGCACTTTTCGTTTACATATCACATTTCACACATAATTATTCATTTAATCCTCAGACAACTGATGAGGCCAGTAAAATTACTATCCTACACGATAGTCATAGAATGTGCTAGTGAATTGTGGAGTAGACTTTTAGTACAGTAGAATCTTAAGAGTAGAATTTGAGAGAAGGTCATTCAGTCTTGGCTCCTCATTTAACAGACTGAGCCCCAGGGATGTTAAATAACCCTTCCAAGGTCACATTGCTGGACCACGGTGCTGGGCATGTACCTAGGTCTCCTGGCTCTTCCCACTACAGTGTACTGGCTACCACCTGGAGGTACCTGAAATAGAGGTGCAGGCAGAGACTCTGAGGTCTGAGAGACCTGGCCTGGATTCCCAGCTCTACCACCCAGTGGTCAAATGACCTGGGGCAAATTGCTTCACCTCCAGTCTTCGGCTTCCTTGCCTCTAAACAGTAATAGTAATAAACCACCCTCCAGAGTTGTGAGCATTAAACGAGATTACATGCATAAATCATTTGCTCATGGTAAGGAACTGGAGTTCCTGGAAAACATGACAAAGGCACCACCACAGCTGGGGTGGCTGTCTGAGCCAATGACTCCAATCCTGAGTCCGTTGCTTCTGGCCTGTGCTGTCGGGGTGCTTTTTCTCTGCATGAGCAATTTATTTCCAAACTAATGTCATAAATTAGTTCATTTTGCAGTTCTTGAACTGAAAATTTTTATTCAATATCTTTTATGAGAATCACTCAAAGAAATGCCAGAACAACAATAACAGTAATAGCTAACACTTATATAAACCCCACTTATGTGCCAGATACAGCTCTAAACACTTTAAATGTACTTAATCCTCACAGAAACCCTGTAAGATAGTTCAAAGGTAAACTGAATTGATAAAATAAATCTGACGTGATTTTTTCTTTTTTTTTCTTTCTCGAGATGGAGTCTCACTCTGTCACCCAGGCTGGAGTGCAATTGGTGTGATCTTGGCTCACTGCAACCACCACCTCCCAGGTTCAAGAGATTCTCCTGCTTCAGCCTCCTGAGTAGCTGTGACTACCAGTGTGCACCACCACGTCCGGCTAATTTTTGTATTTTTAGTACAGACGGGGTTTCACCATGTTAGCCAGGCTGGTCTCGAACTCCTGACCTCAGGTGATCCACTTGCCTTGGCCTCCCAAAGTGCTGGGAATACAGGCGTGAGCCACTGCGCCTGGCCAAATCTGACGTTTTAAAAAGATGTATTTACACTGACAGTAAAACTAGTTCTTTGTATATATCTGGCTGCAAAGAAACACTTGGAGGTTTTGGACAGGATTTAAATTAAGAGACCAAATGGTGTCCACTCAAATTCAATTTGAGGCAATCTTTCAACATTTCTCCCACTCTGTTGCCTGCTAAAAACATCATTTTCCCTCAATGGACTAAACTATGTAGTACTGACTTATTTTAAAAGGTTTATGATGAAAAATTTCAAACCTATACAAAAGCTGAGAGAATAATATAACGTATGCCCATGTACCCACCACCCAGCTTCAACAAATTACCAGCTTCAATAAACCATCACTTTTCAATGGATTTTTCCTTACCCCTCCCCATACTCCTTAGGGAAGACTTTTTTTTTTTTTTTTTTTGAGACGGAGTCTCACTCTGTCGGCCAGGTGCAATCTCAGCTCACTGCAACCTCCGTCTCCCGGATTTAAGCAAGTCTCCTGCCTCAGCCTCCCGAGTACCTGGGACTACAGGCGCCCACCACTACGTCCAGCTAATTTTTGTATTTTTAGTACAGACAGGGTTTCACCATGTTAGCCAGGATCGTCTCATCTCCTGACCTCGTGATCCGCCCGTCTCGGTCTCCCAAAGTGCTGGGATTACAGGCCTGAGCCACTGCGCCCGGCCGACTTTTTCTTTTTTTAACAAATGCTATGCACAGACAAAACATCATCTATGAGAAACCTGATTCTGAGCGTCCTTCATATCACACTCTGCTACAAAATGATTCCACCTTCTCTTTCCACAATTTCTAGTCCTTTTATTCTAAGTCTATTCCCTAGCATAAGGCTTTATCCTACCCATTTTCATCCCTCTGGCTTTGCATGTGGCAAAATCCAAACGGAGAAAGTAAGTGTCTGTGGGGCTTCAAACATCCAAATGACAGTGAGAAGAATAACAAATTCATCAGAGAGGGTGAGGGGTAAAAAATGTGAGAGGCACTCCAATACAAATCTTCTTGGCAGATGGGGAAACTGAGACCCATGCTCTTAGCTGTCCAAGGTACAGATGAGAATCACTTGAATCAAGAAATGAAGACAGGATGTGTGGAAAGTAAGCTTCTACTATCCATACTTCACTCCTTTCCACCATCTCTACCCATTCCTACTACATCTGTGAGGGCCAGAACCATTTCCCCAGACCCTCTGGGGGCAGCATTAAACTGTCTCAAAGCATGTGTAACATCAGCAGATTTTTAAATCCTTAAGGGCAAAAATCAAACCTCAGTCTCCCCCCACAAAGCTTAATAAGGTAGTTGATTGACACTCAGTGGTCACTCAAATATTTACCGACCCAGAACAGAGCTTCCTAGCGTTAAAAGTTCTCCTTTACCCATTTCCCAGCAACCAGAACCCTAAGCCTATCAGGCTTCCTATTTTTCTCTCTCTCTCTACAAGCTCCGGCAGCCCCATTTCTTATGAGGCTGTAGTATAAAGAACGCAAAATGGGTAATCAGAAAGACTGAGTTTGTGTCTTGGCTGCTACATCTGGTTTGTGCGGCCTCGGACACATCACCCCTTTCCAGGGACTCCACACCCGGATCTGTAAAATGGGCAGGTTTTAGGAAGCCTTCGTGGATCCAGCCTCCTCTCCGGCGCCGCCCTCTTCAAGCAGCGCCACACTGGGCCTCGGCTTCTCCCACAATGTCCACGACCTGGGGTGGGTCCGCTCCACTCCCCGAGCTGCTCACACTCCAGAGCACTGCATCCTTACCTCCCACTCCCAGGTTGACCTTGCGGGGGTCCGGATCCTCCCGGAAGTCGGCAGTGAGCTTGAAGACCAGGACAGGCTGGGCTTGCGGAACCTCGGAAAAGACTGACGGAGGCGCCATATCGAAAAAGCAGGAATCGAACGCTTTCACCCTGCGCCCGGAGCTGGCCTGTCAGGTCTGGCCGCTGCGACTGGAGGAGACTCTCACCTTCACCTAGCCGACGGGGGCGGGCCCGCGGCCTCCAATGGTCGAGCCGCGTCCAGAGCTTGGCAACGCGATTAACCAATCGGCAGCTTGTGACGACGAAGAGACGGGCGGGAAGGAACGCTATTAGCCAATCCAAAAAAACAATCTTATCGGCGGCCGAGAATGATGTAACCAATGCAATTTACTCCGGCTTAGGCGTGGGCGGAGACTACGGTTGATTGGTAGAGCGTGCTCCTATCGCAGAGGCTGTTATTCCTCCGGTCTCCCCGCGGAGGGGAGGAGCCGAGCGCGCGGCGGGTGTCCAGGAGAGGACGCCTCTTCGACCTTCGAGGACCTGGAGGATACGGGGAGGTGGCCGGAGGGAGTTCCCGAGGACAGGTCTTCCTGTTCCCGCCGAGCAGGTGTTGGCGCTGCCAGGCCCGGCCTGGCGGGCACGGGTTAGCAGCCAAATACGCAGCGTCTGTGCTCGGGACGCGAGTGTTCGGCCAGGACGTACAGCTCCGGAGCCCGCGCGGGCGACCTTGACCACTTTGGTCGGCTGTTTCCCTCTGAGGGAAGTGTAGCTGTGCTGCCAGCCTTGGTCTCTGGCAGGGAAAGTCCTTCCAACAGGAAGGGGTGCCCGCGAATTCCTTTTTGCCGCTCTTCTATTAATAGTTTGAGATTTTCCTCCCCGGTTCCTTGCAGAGGGCCTGGTGCTCAAGGACCTCGGGATCTGGGCGCGGCGTCCCTTCCCAGCTTCCACCCGCGCGCACCGGACCAGATCTTGCTGTCGTCAGCTGGCTGGTACCCAAAGTGCCTCTTCGTCAGGCTGTTCCTTCCCCGTTCGAGTCCTTCCTCCCCAGGAGCCCTGTCCATCTGTTGACCTTCAAGACCCAGAGCGAATGCCACTTCATCCATGAAGCCTTCCCTTAACCCTTCCTTATTCTGGCCAAAATGTCTCTTTCCTGTGCTTCTGTACTTTTAACAATTTTAGAAAATGCCTTTGTGGTTAAGAACCTATCCCCGGGACTGGACTATCTAGGTTTAGATTCTGGCTGCCGCTTACGAACTTGGCAGGTTTAGTCACGTTATTTTAACCTTTCTGTGGGAGTTCCTACTCCGTGGAAAAATAGTATTTTCCTCAGAGTTGGTGTGGGGATTTTGTGAGTTATCACATATACGAAGTGGTTAGTTGCATGCAAGAACCACTCTCTAAATGTCAGCTATTGTTACCATTGCATATCTGCCACACCCTTCGTAGATGGTAAACTTTTTTTTTTTTTTACTTTTAGGTTCAGAGGTACATGCACATGTTTGTTTTATAGGTAAATTGCTTGTCAGGTGGGTTTGGTGTACAAATTATTTTGTCACCCAGATAGTAAGCATAGTACTTGACAGGTACTTTTTCTGATCCTCTCCCTCCTCCCACCCTCTACCCTCAAGTAGGTCCCGGTGTCTTGTTCTCTTCTTTGTGTCCATGTGTTCTCAATGTTTAGCTCCCACTTATAAGTCAGAACGTGTAGTATTTGGTTTTCTCTTCCGCATTAGTTCACTTAGGATAAAGGTCTCCAGCTCCATCCATGTTGCTGCAAAGGACATGATCTCTTTCTTTTTTATGGCTGCATAGTATTCCATGGTGTATATGTACCGTACTTTCTTCATCCTGTCTGATGGGCATTTAGGTTGATTCCATGTCTTTACGATTGTGAATAGAGCTGCAGTGAACATACATGTACATGTGTCTTTATGGTAGAACGATTTGTATTCTTTGGGTATAGATCCAATACTGGGATTGCTGGGTCGAGTGGTAATTCTGTTTTAAGTTCTTTGAGAAATCGCCACACTGCTTTCCACAGTGACTAAGCTAATTTCTGTTCCCACCAGCATTGTATAAGCATTCCCTTTTCTCCACAACTTCACCAGCATCTGTTATTTCTTGACTTTTATTCATAGCCATTCTGACTGGTGTGAGATGATATCTCATTGTAGTTTTGATTTGAATTTCTCTAGTGATTAGTGATGTTGAGTATTTTATATGCTTCTTGGCCATGTAGCTTCTTTTGGCTAGGGACCTGTAAGTCTCCCTAAGTTTCTTGCACTTACTAAGCCTTCAACAAATGGTAGAAGAGTCAATTCTCTTGGTGTTTCAGAAGAAAACAATATCACAGCCCCTCTCCAATGGATAGTACTATAAATCTTAAAATGAATTTTCATTCAGAGTAATAAACACAAGCCAAAGTTTTGTAGATATGTAACATCTATCAACTTTTTGTGTTATCTACTTGTTTTCCGAAACACTGCTTCTGGTTTTAAAGGTAACTGCCCATAGTGTTTCACTAACAACATTTTAAGCATTACAAGTTCAACACTGAAGGTCAAATGACAATGAACTTTCAGTGCTTCCAAAAGCAGGGGCAGAGGGCAACTGCTGAGGGGGACATTGTATAGCCTAACCTTCTCAGAATTTGATTTAAAAGTATGATCTTCACAGCGTTGGCCAGCAATATCATGGTCACTCCCTACGTCATTCCCTGGGAGAAAAACAGCCCTAGGTTACCTAAACACTGTTGGCTAAGACCAAATATTTATTAACATCCTAAGCAGCCCCATAATCAAGCCAACGCTGATAGGGACAAAGAAGGTGCCATGTGCAGTTTTTCTCTATGTCCCCGCAATATCTGATCTGAATTTTAAAAAGGGCAATTACTGGGGGAGAAGGAAGCCTATATATTATGTAGGATCCAAGTCTCAAACTACTTTCCTAGCGAGTGTGAGGTTCTTGGAGATTAAGTGCAGTACCTTTCTGTCTTGAGTCCTGTAGGCTGCCCTTCTAATTTAATGCCAGTCTTGAAATAAACAGAATGCTTTCCAAGTCATCGCTAATTTTAACACTTTGGCTTAGAATTGATTCAACACTGCCTCCTTGCTGAATGGATAATTCAAGCAAAAGACTCAAGAGCTGGATGCTACCCAGACAGGTAGGCAGCCAGATGAAGTGAGTGCCCAGGGAAAGGGCAGTAAGGGTCGGAAGAGAAAGAGGCTGGTGTTGTCACTGCCTCCTGCCTTCCTTATGACTGTCTGTTCAGGAGTCGTCCTAGCATCTCCCTTCTGCCGTGCTCCCTTTCCTGAAACCTTTTCTTCAGAAGAAGTGGAAAAGAGGAACAGGGAACCCGTATAGCAACAGCATCACCTGGAATGAATTCCTTTAGAACATACTGTCTTGGAAATCTAAAGCCTGCAGGGCTGGACAGGCAAGAAGAGCAGTGAGCACTGCATGAACCTATAAGCAAATCAGCATGTGGATGGTTTTTTGTTTTTTGGGTTTTTTTGAGACAGTCTTACTCTGTTGCCTAGGCTGGAGTGCAGTGGCACGATCTTGGCTCACTGCAACCTTCGCCTGCTGGGCCAAGGTGATTGTCCCACCTCAACCTCTCAAGTAGCTGGGACTACAGGTGTGCACCAACATGTGCAGTGAATTTTTGTAGAGATGGGGTTTCGTTGTGTTGGCCAAGCTGGTCTCGAACTCCTAGGCTAAGCAGTCGGCCTCCCAAAGTGTTGGGATTACAGGCATGAGCCACTGCACCAGGCCACACATGCTTATTTTACTCAGTCTTGCCCCTGAATACCCAGAAGGCCTAAACTTAGGAAAAAGTCAGGGGAGGGATGAGTTTATCATTCTTTGCACTCAAGCACAAAGTGCTTTGGAGTCGTTATATTTGGGTGAGTGCTTGCACTATGAGTAGGATATTATTTAGAAGCTGAGTTGTGTGCTGAGCAAATACTTCTTTAAAAATCAAAGCTGTATGAAGAGATCTGTTCTAGAGTCACAGTGTGGCTAAATAGTGTGCTATAAGATAAGCATAGGGCTCCTGAGGTGGTGCTGTTCTCCCACTGTAGTGAGTTTACTGTTCTTGCTAAGGAAAGTGATCCTTTATCAACCTCTCCTCTCAAATGAACTGGCTTGTTTCCTGAGTGTGCCTTCATGGAACTATGTCTCCTCTTCCCTCAGTTCTCTCCTTCCCTCCCTTGTGTATGACTCCTCCCATAATCCACACACATGGATTGAACCAAGTGAGTATATTTATCTGCTTCCTACCTCATAGAAGGGCATAGAGTGGACAGGGTCTAAGGTTAGTTCCTGAACTGAGTACCCACACATGCAGAACTTTATTTAAAGCTGCTGAAATTTTTGTATAACAGATAGATCAATAGGACTGAAAACTGATGGTTTTACCTACTTGTTGAACGTGATTAAGTTCCATGGCACCATTTTAAAATTGTGCTGTATAGTTTTTGTATGTTGCTTAAGAAGCAGTTTAGCCTAATGGTTAAAAGCATGGCCTCTGGAACTAGATTTCCTCTGTATGCCTCAGTTTCCTCATCTGGGAATAATAATAGTTCTACCTCTTGGGGTTGCTATGAGGATTAAATTATTTAATTTAATTAAATGATTTCATACAACTCTGAATTGTACTTGACACTTAGTACTCAAATATTAACTGGGCCCATCATTATCATTACAGATGTTGTTTACAAGCACTTGCCTTTGAGATTTGTTTAGCTTTTTTATTAAATTATGAGCGGCATAGTAGAACAATACATAGGCTTGGGCCTGGAATCAAATTCTCGCTTTGCCTGTTACTAGTTTGAAACTTTGAGTAAATTACTTGATGTGTCTGAGTTTTAATATTCTTATATGTAAATTATTTTTTAAAAGGATTTTGCTTAGTGTTGATATACACACGTTTAACACAGTTATGGAAATTATTTTTTTTACTATTGTCATAGATAAGAAATTAGCCCCTGGGTTGCTGGAGGGTGGTAATGGTTAGGCAAACTCTCTTTGAAGTCTGCTTGATCTGGCCTCTTGCAGGCATGTACTCCGAAATATTTTTCAAATGGAAAAGAAGGCAGAGAACACAATTTTCAAAATATCTAGAGGCCTCCGAGAAGTCTTTGTAGAGATCTATAAAATCTCAAGGCAATTTAAAGGTAATAAGACAACTTTATTAATAATTAAAATGTAAATGTTAATGATAGCCCTTTGTATACCTATATTATCTTTTTCTGAATAATAGAAAATGTTTTAGAAACACTATTCTCTCCACATCCTGGGGCCGCAGCCTTCTCCAAAGAAACACAAAGAAGGAAATGAATTGCCTTAGCAAAAAAACAAATAAAGACACTCCAAATAACAGAAGAATGGGAAAGCTACAGACCTTGAAGTCAGAAGAAAATTTCCTCTCCTTGCCCTGTTTCTCCTTAAATGGATCACCAGTAGAGTCTCTTACTTCTAGAGCCATGTTAAGCCTTTTTCCCCTAAGTTGTAATGTCCTTTTGGTTGCATCATGTCCTAAGATGCAAGATGGTACAAGATGAAGGTATATGAAGAGATAATGAAGAAAACAAATTCAATGTATTTGCCAAGAACACAGTCTTTTAAATAACTCTTAAAGGGTTCGTTTAGAGCAATGTAATAGATTGTGGTAATCTAGTACACAAAGCTAGTAGGAATCTCCTGTATTAATAATATTTCAACATTCAGCAGTAGAGGGCAGCACTGTCCTTTTGCAAAATGTTGCGCACTCTTGAGAAGGAAAATAAAGGCAAAGCTCCTGACCCCTCTATCTGTGTTTACTTTTACCATAAAAAGAAAGAAAAAAAAAAAGAATTGGAGTATTTTTATTATGGTTTAGGTGATGATGTATAAAGAATGTCAGAGCCTGGATTGCCTGGAAGTGGTACACCAGGTAATGCGAAAAACACGGAAGGTTTGAGGTCCCCCACTCAGGATATGGGTTCTGTCTAGCAAAGATAAACAGTAGCTTGACCCTGGGTAATCAGATAGGGTTATCATATGAACAGACTTAATGCTCCTGCACTTTCTGGATAGAAGTCAATCTACTGAAATAGCAGGATGTGGTTTTAAAAAATGTGTGTAACTCGTATAGTCTTAGCCCTTTCTGCTGTGTTAGTGTTGCTCTCTGTTATACATGGGTCAGGTCAGAACTATCTCAAATACAGTATGTGTATTATGACTTGAAGAAATGGTGTCAGACATGATGGGTAAGGAATGTCTTTCATGGGACTGCAGTTGGCTAAATGGCTGTGTATAAATAGTGAAATTGAAGCCTTGTATGCTCGTCCTCATTCTATCACAGTATGATTTGAGTTTCCCTAACCAGTAAATAGCAAAAAAAAAAAAAAAAAGATCTGTTATTTTGTACTAAAAGTTACTTGATGCTCTTTAGCAGGATGACAGAATAATTCTAATTTTAGCAAATATAAAACCATGGTAATTCTGGCACATTTGGATTCTGTTTAACCCTGAAAACACTTTTGGCAGCAAATCTTCAATGCCAATTTAGATAAATCCCACTAGGAATAAGCACTGAAAGACATTGAGTCTAGTTCCCAGCTCTACCATGTGAAGTTGGGCAAATTACAACCTCTGAGCTTTTATTTCGCCTGTTAAATGGAGATAATACCTCCTAGATTTATTAAAAGGGTCAATTTAGAAAATATATATTAAAATGGTTTGAAAGCCACTTACGTACCTAACAAATATTTCTATCCCTGTAGCTGAAAAAGATTCCTGCCTAGAAGACTTTATGACTCTTCTCATTTGGTATCATTCTATTGCCTGAGATTGTTAATTAACTTTTATGCATACTTAATATTTTCTCCCAACTTGGTTGCTAGTTCCTTGAGAACTGAAACCATCAATTGCACTTCTTGGTATCCTCCACAACAAGGTATGTAGGTACTCAAATATTTGTTGGTTGATTAAAAACATAAACTGCAAGACATAATTAACTCTTTTTAAAATTGTGGTTAAAAACATGTATTTACCATCTTAACCATTTTTAAGTATACTGTATATTAGTGTTTACTATATGCACATTGTTGTGCAACACATCTCTAGGACTTTTTCGTCCAGATTTCTTTTTTTTTTTTTTTTTTTGAGACAGTCTTGCTCTGTTGCCCAAGCTGGAGTGTAGTGGCACCATCTTGGCTCACTGCAACTGCTGCCTCCCAGGTTCAAATGATTCTCCTGCCTCAGCCTCCTGAGTAGCTGGGATTACATGTGCCTGCCACCATGCCTGGCAAATTTTTGCATTTTTAGTAGAAATGGGGTTTTACCATGTTGGCCAGGGCTGGCCTGGAACTCCAGACCTCAAGTGATCCACCCGCCTCAGCATCCCAAAGTGCTGGGATTACAGGCTTGAGCAACTATACCTGGCCTAGCCATTTTCTATAAACCTGAAAATAGATGCCAGAAAAGAAGGTGCCGCTATAAAATGCTTTCATGAGTGATTTATGTCTAACATACAATTAAACATTTATGAGCAGGAAATTATCAGGTTAAAATATAAACTCGCTTGCCAATTATTTGATTTTCAGGATATCTGCCTTTTGTTAATTACTGAAAATAAAGTATTATTTCTAATCACTATTGGTATCACAATAGCATTTTTATTTGGCCAGTATGTGTGAGGCCTGGAGTATGGAGGAAAACTGTCCCAGAAAAGGACCTTGCATTGGCTGTAGAGAGTTCTGGAATGCTCAGGATGGCAAGATTGTATTTAACTCTTAAAAACAATGCACCTTTTCAAGCACAGATTTTCATCTGATGTCGTGACTCTCAATTATGTCAAATTTGTTTGATATATTAAAAAATTGGTTTTCTCCTTTGCACAAAATAAATTCTAGATGGATAGATTTAAATATTTTAAACAATATTGGGAAAATAATATTTTAGAAACATAGTATTAGGGTAGAATAGACTTTCCTAATCATAGCACAATCTCAGAAGCTATAAAGAAAATAATTGACTTTGCATGGCTATAGACACCATAAATAAATATGTGATAACATGGAAGAATATTTGCAACATGCTTATTAGTCACATCTATTATATACTCAGAGCTTCACTGTATTGGTGGAAAATGAGGATATAAAGAAATTCAGAAAAGAATAAATACAAATAACCAATAAACATACCCAAAATCATCCTCATTATTAAATTGAAGCCACTCTATCAATGTTTACCCATTAGACTGACAAACATTTTAAATGTTGAAAAAATAGTGTTGAGGGGAAAGAGCACTGACATGCACTACTGGGGAGACTGTCAATCAATAAAGCCTTTTCTTAGAGTGCATTTTGGTAATAACAGTCAAAATTAAAATGCACATAATACCATTTGACCAAGCAATTTCTCCTCTAGGAGTCTATCCTAAATAAATTTATACAAGTTTTCAAAGATAGGTATGTAGGCATACAGTTATGCATTGTAGCTTTGCTTTAATAGAAAAAGAGTAAACACATGTATTATTTTTGAAACCTAAAAAAAATCAAGTTTTTACTGAAAGAAAAAATGACAGGTTTGAAGCAGGACAGTGGCCATGGAAGTTGGAATCCACTAAGGCATATGTAACAACTCACCTGCTGAGTCAACAAAAATAAATAAAAATTTTTAAAAAACAAGCTTGAGAGACACTTCACAGGAATAGAAAACTAAGACTGTTTCTATCAATGATAGTGAAGTAGAACAGACAGGAAAAAATAATTCTCCAAAGCAAAGTATGTATGTGTGTAGTAACTTAAAACTTCAGATATTATGAGAAACTATTTTTAATTAAAGAACAATGTGGTGTGCTATAGTTTAGAGTTGATCTGGAAACCTGGGGAGCTATTGACGCTCCTTAGTTAATAAAATAATAATTTTTAAAAATATGAATCCCCATTATCCGTAGCAAACTAACGCAGGAACAGAAAACCTAACGCAGGAACAGAAAACCAAATGCCGCATGTTCTCATACGTGGGGGCTGAATGATGAAGAACACATGGATACATGGAGGGAACAACACACACTGGGGCCTGTCGGGTGGGAGTAGGAGGAGGGAGGGCATCAGGAAGATAGCTAATGGATGCTTGGCTGAATACCTAGGTGACGGGATGATCTATGCAGCAAACCACCACGGTACACATTTACCTATGTAACAAACCTGCACATCCTGCACATGTACTCCTGAACTTAAGAGTTGAAGAAAAAAAAATAACTACCACAATTCTGTATCCAAAGTCCTAGAATAGCTCCTGACATCAAACAGATGATAAATATTGGCTGAAGGAATGAATGAGGATATTTGCACCCGAGTTTTTATAAGAATAGATGTAAAATTGCCTAATGACTATTACTTGGTCTGCAACAAGTGTTTAATAGATACTAGTTCACTACTTATACTTGCCTAACACATCACAAAGTTTTATTTATTTAAAAGAATTTATATAGTGCTTGTTATATGCTGGGTACTGTTCTAAGTTCTTTACAAACACTAACTCATTCAAGTTGTATCAAGTGAAGTAGGTGGTCTATTCCATTTAACAGATGAGATAATTGAGGCAAAGAACAATTAAGTAATTTGCCCACGATGGCACAGTTAAACAATGGTGGGGATATGAACACAGTCTGCCTCCAGGGTCACTTCTCCACGGTGCCATATTGCATCCCACATGGTAAAAACTTACTAAATGTAAGAATGAATAAAATGTTACTGTTTTTGAAATTACATTATGCTTTTGCCCCAGAGAGCTCAGAATATTTTATACCAAACCATGCCTAAAAATCATTCCCACAACTTCCCTTTGAGGTAGAGCATATTTCTGAAATCATGTTTTAGTATATTACTGGTTTACTAGTTGTGTTTAAAAAGAACATGGGAGGTCATTGTTCCTATGATAAAGTCACAGTATTTGTTTTTTGACATCATATTCATTTCCATGACAACAGTTCCAAGTTCCAAACACAGAAACATCTTGCTCTAGAAATGGAAGAGGCATGGGGCCTACAGAGAATTACATAACAATGTCAAAATTGTTTAAAGGGGTAAGGTTGTGTGTGTGTCTTTTAATCTTTTGCGTAACTAAAGAAATGAGTCTCCAACTTTTTCAATCAATAATCTTTTTTTTGTATCTAAGCTTTGTAGGCTTTTCCTTTTTTAAGATGGAGTCTCTGTTGCCAGGCTGGAGTGCAGTGGCGTGATCATAGCTTATCACAGCCTCAAATTCCTGGGCAAAAGCAGACCTTCTACCTCAGCCTCCCAAGTAGCTGGGATTATAAGCACAACCCACCTGTTGGCTAGTTTTCGTTTTTTGGTGTTTTTTTTGTTTGTTTGTATTTTGTTTTTTTGTTTGAGTTGGAGTTTTGCTCTTGTTGCCCAGGCTAGAGTGCAATGGTGTGATCTCGGCTCCCCGCAGTCTCCGCCTCCTGCATTCAAGTGATTCTCCTGCCTCAGCCTTCCAAGTAGCTGGGATTACAGGCATGTGCCACCATGCCCGGCTAATTTTACATTTTTAGTAGAGACGGGGTTTCTCCATGTTGGTCAGGCTGGTCTCGAACTCCCAACCTCAGGTGGTCCGCCCACAGCCTCCCAAACTGCTGGGATTACAGGCATGAGCCACCGCACCCAGCCAGTTTTCATTT
>NW_012101809.1:334586-335358 GCF_000951045.1 Mandrillus leucophaeus
GATCGCACCACTGCACTCCAGCCTGGTGACAGAGTGAGGCTCCGTCTCAAAAATAAATAAATAAATAAATAAAGAGATCATTTTCAAAAGATAAAAGTGCAATAGAATTATTAAATACCAAATGTATTTGCACCTGGACAATTTGACTTATTCAAACTTTTTTAGAGTAAGCAGATTAATCAATGACTATTTGTTTCCATAATTGGTTATATTAAATATTATCTTGAAATGTTCTAGAGTTCTATTTTATTTTGTTTAGATCAATGATTCTCAATCCTTGCTACACTAGAATTTTCTAAATTTTTCTGCAAGTCCAAAGTCTGAGCCCTATTCTCAAAAGATTCTGATTCAGTGGAAATGAATCTAACATACTGCCAGAGTTGAAAACCACTGATAGTGATGAGTCATGAGATGAGCAGAGTTAGATCCATTGTGTAATAAGCAAACATAGAAATGCTAAGGGGCTAAAAATTGCTTGAAAAATATCGCTTGAGCTTTGCTACTGACCCTGCAAGGCTACCTCCAGGAATGTGTCCTGCCAAAATATTGTACAAAGATGTATGTGCCTGAAGGCTCGTGGCAACATTGTTTGTAATAACAAACATAATGGAAACAATTTTAATGTCCACCAATTAGTGAGTGATTACATAAGTAGGGCACATCCATATGACGCAATACTGCACTGTTAAAATTAATGAGGCAGACCTATATGTACTGCTGTGGAAACATCTCCAAGATATATAATTAAGTAAAGCAAAACACAGTTACATAA
>NW_012101809.1:338613-341004 GCF_000951045.1 Mandrillus leucophaeus
CTTTTCCTTTTTTAAGATGGAGTCTCTGTTGCCAGGCTGGAGTGCAGTGGCGTGATCATAGCTTATCACAGCCTCAAATTCCTGGGCAAAAGCAGACCTTCTACCTCAGCCTCCCAAGTAGCTGGGATTATAAGCACAACCCACCTGTTGGCTAGTTTTCGTTTTTTGGTGTTTTTTTTGTTTGTTTGTATTTTGTTTTTTTGTTTGAGTTGGAGTTTTGCTCTTGTTGCCCAGGCTAGAGTGCAATGGTGTGATCTCGGCTCCCCGCAGTCTCCGCCTCCTGCATTCAAGTGATTCTCCTGCCTCAGCCTTCCAAGTAGCTGGGATTACAGGCATGTGCCACCATGCCCGGCTAATTTTACATTTTTAGTAGAGACGGGGTTTCTCCATGTTGGTCAGGCTGGTCTCGAACTCCCAACCTCAGGTGGTCCGCCCACAGCCTCCCAAACTGCTGGGATTACAGGCATGAGCCACCGCACCCAGCCAGTTTTCATTTTAACCTTAGTTTAACTCCATTCCATAACAATACCAGTGTTTCTTTTTTTCATGATTCATTCATTCATTTATTCATTCATTCCAAATATTTATTGACCATCTACTATGCTCCAGCATTGCACTAGGTGCTAAGAATAACAGTGAACGAAAAGACAAAATCCCTTTCTTCACGGATTGTAATCTAATGAGAAAACAATAGGAGTATTGCACAAGTAAAATACTAAGATTACTAAACTAACCATATATGAGTGCTGCAGATCTTAGTAATCTGAGATTACTAAGATACAGCCATGGTAAGTGCCACATATCTTCATGGGAAAAGTCCATGAAAGCATAAAATAGAGGGAATTAATTTAGTTGAGGCCAGTTCTTTCCCTCTCAGAATCTTCCACCCAGCACGGATAGTATTCCACTTCTAATTCCTACCCCAGCTATACCTCTTAGACCTTACAGTTTGCACATATGACAAAGTTCTGGAGTCCATGTTGGCAGCCAATGTTTTCAAGAGAAAATGGCCCATTAAAAATAATATTTTTAATTTATTGTCTTGTCACTTTATTATTGCTTCTAGCTTTTTTCCCAAAAGACAAAAATATCACTTTAAAAATCTAATTTGCATTCATAAGATATAAGTACTTTTATCTTTGTGTTTCTGTTGGGAAATGTGAAGAATAAGACATTTCCTGTAAGAATAACATAGATCTTTATCAAGTTAAAGAAAGACACAAATATCAAGAGAAGGTAGAACCAGAAACATCTATTTGTGTTTGTTATTCTTATTCTACATAGGACAAGAATCTCCAAAGGTTAAAAGGAAAACATACTGGCACTGCCCAAAGAGGACAGCCCTGTCATTGGTGGTACGTGGACATCACCGAGTGACACGCAGCATCTCCTTCATGTGTGATGGGCATGGGGGCCAGAGCTAGGCTGCAAATTCTCCTCTGGAAGACCATTGTGTCAAAAGAGCAGGTAATGGGCACAGACAGGTCAAGCTCAGAGTTGGGGCCTCTGGTTCCCCCAAGGGAGGACTGGGCTGTGAGTGAGGCATGGAAAACAGTGCAATGAGAACTAAAGGGTCCATGAGCTCCATCAGCATCCCCCAGAAGGGAAGGTTATATATAGTCAGAGGCAAGAAACAATATTGGAAAAGCTCTAGAATTATAGATGGTGTGACAACCAACAGCTTAGAATGCCTTTAATGCCATATTCAGGACATGCGCCTGTTTAGGGCAAGGGACCCTAAGATGAAGGACACCCTTGCTTAGCTGATGTAGAGGAAGGGCTTCTTTGTCTCCCACCCTTCCCGACCCTGTATTTCCTTCTCCTTTCACTTCTTTGTTATGGCAAGTATTTATCATTTCAATGACATATAGTTTCTTCTAGGGAATTTCCTTCTTCCTTGTATTGAGCTGACTTTTATCTAGGTGCTCTAATCAAAGATTGGTCCTCAGACCAGCAGTATAGCGCCACCCAGGTGCTTGTTAGAAATGCAAAATCTCAGGCCCCACCCTGGGCCTACTAAATCAGGATCTGTGTTTTAAGATGATCCTCAGATTTTACCCAAGCACAGTAAATTAAGAAGCATCATTTTATCCCCTTGAGCTTCCTGGACTGTAAAATGGACAAGGTCATTCCTGATCCACCCTGCTCACAGCTTTGAAGGGAAGATGCTCTGAGACTTAAAAAAATATTAGTAGTAGTAGTAGTTGTTGTTGTTGTTGTTTTTGGCTGGACGAGGTATGCCTGTAATACCAGCACTTTGGGAGGCTGAGGCAGGCGGATCACAAGGTCAAGAGATCGAGACCATCCTGACCAACATGGTGAAACCCCGTCTCTACTAAAAATACAAAAATTAGCTGAGCATGGTGGCACGTGCCTGTAGTCCCAGCTACT